>NW_022261983.1:14922610-14952610 GCF_002021735.2 Oncorhynchus kisutch
GCAGGCAGCACTGTGTGTGTGTGTTACCTCGGCAGGCAGCAGTGTGTATGTGTGTGTGTGTGTGTGTTACCTCGGCAGGCAGCAGTGTGTGCGTGTGTGTGTGTGTGTTACCTCGGCAGGCAGCAGTGTGTATGTGTGTGTGTGTGTGTTACCTCGGCAGGCAGCAGTGTGTGTGTGTGCGTGTGTGTGTGTGTTACCTCGGCAGGCAGCAGTGTGTGTGTGTGTGTGTGTGTGTTACCTCGGCAGGCAGCAGTGTGTATGCGTGTGTTACCTCGGCAGGCAGCAGTGTGTGTGTGTGTTACCTCGGCAGGCAGCAGTGTGTATGCGTAGAAGCGCTTCATGCTGACGACCAGCTCATCTTCAGAGTTGATGATGTAATCCACAAACATGCGGTTCAGAAGGAACCAATCGGAACCTCCGTCCACCGCAATGCCTTCGGGGATCTTTCGGTCGCCTAGGCGCCACATGTGTGTGTCACACTCGAAGAAGAGCCGGTCCAGACCCTGCTTACGGATGAACCTGGAAAGGACACACACACACACACACACGCAGATGAACACACACGCAGATGAACACACACACAAACACACACAAACGTAGATGAACACACACACAGATGAACATGTGTCTCACCGTGTGTTGTCTCTGCCGTGGGATTTGATGAAGTTCATGTCCCGGTACTTTGTCAGGAAGCCCACCAGCTGCTCATTGGTCCTGGGGAGGGCAGACAACTGTCAATCAGTCACACGGCCAATCAACACGAGGGGGCACACACAGGCCAAAATTCCAAATCAACCGCTTGGACGCTAACCAGGCACTGTAGGTATGAAAGGGTTTATCTCGGCCCATGCTCTCGGCTGGAGTCCGAATATTTGAGCATCCTTTCTTAACAAAATGCATTTTGGGGGTTTTCTAATGCGGATACAATGTTGTTTGGTTTATTGTTTGAACAGTCGCTGAGATTATATTTGGCTATTAATGCAAAATAGGCTGTTTATTTAATGCCAAGCTAAACCAAGACGGCAATCTTGAAATTGAAGTGATTTGAAAGTTGATTAGCTTCCCACAGCCCATGTAAAAAAAAAAAAAGGTTTATAATTAATTAATTTCCTCTGGCAAATAATATTTCCTTTTTGGTAGTTGGTAGTTTCAGTCTTGTCTCATTGCTGCAACTCCCCTACAGACTCAGGAGAGGTGAATCCTCTGAAACATGACCCTGTCAAGCTGCACTGCTTCTTGACACACTGCTCACTTAACCCAGAAGCCAGCCACACAAAAGCCACACCAATGTGTAGGAGGTAACACTGTCCAGCTGGTGACTGAAGTCAGCTTGCAGGCACCCGGCCAACCACAAGGAGTCGCTAGAGCGAGATAGGACAAGGAAATCCCAGCCGGCCAAACCCTCCCCTAACCCGGATGAAGGTGGGCCAATCGCGCACCACCTTATGGTTGCCGGCTGTGACACAGCCTGGGATCGAACCCGGGTCTGTAGTGACGCCTCAAGCACAGCGAGGAGTGCCTTAGACCGCTGCGCCACTTGCGAGGCACCCCGACAAATATTCTTATACTTAACCGATGTAACCTACAACATTATCCCAGATGAACAGGCTGATTCAATGCATTCACTCCCATGTTGGTGTCAGAGGAAAAGTACGAATCTCACAGCTGTTTTCACCAATAGCCTGGAATCACCAGTTATTAGTGGGGGAGGGGCTATAATGTTGTTTGGTTTATTGCTTAAATGGTCGCTGAGATTATATTTTACTTATTGATGGAAAATAGTCACAATTATTTTATTTTATTTCCCAAGATATACCACACTATGTACAAGGACCAAAGAGTTTGGTCTGATTCGTGTTCTCATTTTTGCAGCGGAAATTTTTTTTTTCTTCGATTCTGGTATCGTCCCAGCACCTAACACACACACACACACACACACACACACACACACACACACACACACACACACACACACACACACACACACACACACACACACACACACACACACCCGTCCCCAACTCCCCCCAAAACACACGCCTAACAGCACTCAATCCTCTACTCCCATCTGAACAGAACATGAGTCCCAAACTCTCGAAGCAATTACCCGTTCCTAATACCTCTTTAATTAGCTTGTTAATTAACACTCACATTAGCCAAGTATTACAGTACCTTATCAAGGCTGGAGCACAATGCTAACACGCTAGGCTGAGACAGCCAATAATTAGCTTGTTAATTAACACTCACATTAGCCAAGTATTACAGTACCTTATCAAGGCTGGAGCACAATGCTAACACGCTAGGCTGAGACAGCCAATAATTAGCTTGTTAATTAACACTCACATTAGCCAAGTATTACAGTACCTTATCAAGGCTGGAGCACAATGCTAACACGCTAGGCTGAGACAGCCAATAATTAGCTTGTTAATTAACACTCACATTAGCCAAGTATTACAGTACCTTATCAAGGCTGGAGCACAATGCTAACACGCTAGGCTGAGACAGCCAATAATTAGCTTGTTAATTAACACTCACATTAGCCAAGTATTACAGTACCTTATCAAGGCTGGAGCACAATGCTAACACGCTAGGCTGAGACAGCCAATAATTAGCTTGTTAATTAACACTCACATTGGCCAAGTATTACAGTACCTTATCAAGGCTGGAGCACAATGCTAACACGCTAGGCTGAGACAGCCAATAATTAGCTTGTTAATTAACACTCACATTAGCCAAGTATTACAGTACCTTATCAAGGCTGGAGCACAATGCTAACACGCTAGGCTGAGACAGCCAATAATTAGCTTGTTAATTAACACTCACATTAGCCAAGTATTACAGTACCTTATCAAGGCTGGAGCACAATGCTAACACGCTAGGCTGAGACAGCCAATAATTAGCTTGTTAATTAACACTCACATTAGCCAAGTATTACAGTACCTTATCAAGGCTGGAGCACAATGCTAACACGCTAGGCTGAGACAGCCAATAATTAGCTTGCTAATTAACACTCACATTAGCCAAGTATTACAGTACCTTATCAAGGCTGGAGCACAATGCTAACACGCTAGGCTGAGACAGCCAATAATTAGCTTGTTAATTAACACTCACATTAGCCAAGTATTACAGTACCTTATCAAGGCTGGAGCACAATGCTAACACGCTAGGCTGAGACAGCCAATAATTAGCTTGTTAATTAACACTCACATTAGCCAAGTATTACAGTACCTTATCAAGGCTGGAGCACAATGCTAACACGCTAGGCTGAGACAGCCAATAATTAGCTTGTTAATTAACACTCACATTAGCCAAGTATTACAGTACCTTATCAAGGCTGGAGCACAATGCTAACACGCTAGGCTGAGACAGCCAATAATTAGCTTGTTAATTAACACTCACATTAGCCAAGTATTACAGTACCTTATCAAGGCTGGAGCACAATGCTAACACGCTAGGCTGAGACAGCCAATAATTAGCTTGTTAATTAACACTCACATTAGCCAAGTATTACAGTACCTTATCAAGGCTGGAGCACAATGCTAACACGCTAGGCTGAGACAGCCAATAATTAGCTTGTTAATTAACACTCACATTAGCCAAGTATTACAGTACCTTATCAAGGCTGGAGCACAATGCTAACACGCTAGGCTGAGACAGCCAATAATTAGCTTGTTAATTAACACTCACATTAGCCAAGTATTACAGTACCTTATCAAGGCTGGAGCACAATGCTAACACGCTAGGCTGAGACAGCCAATAATTAGCTTGTTAATTAACACTCACATTAGCCAAGTATTACAGTACCTTATCAAGGCTGGAGCACAATGCTAACACGCTAGGCTGAGACAGCCAATAATTAGCTTGTTAATTAACTCTCACATTAGCCAAGTATTACAGTACCTTATCAAGGCTGGAGCACAATGCTAACACGCTAGGCTGAGACAGCCAATAATTAGCTTGTTAATTAACACTCACATTAGCCAAGTATTACAGTACATTATCAAGGCTGGAGCACAATGCTAACACGCTAGGCTGAGACAGCCAATAAGGATACGGTTACACACACACACGTGCACACACCAGATGTGAATCTGAAGTTGACGCAGACAGAATTAGTTAGATGTATGGCATGGTGAATGAGAGATTAAAGAGAGAGAGAGAGGAGAGAGAGAGAGGGAGAGAGAGAGAAACTCCAATTGAAGAACAGACAGACAGATGAACACACACAGCCATCTGTCCTATTGAATTTTCCTATGCTGAAAAGCAGTAGAGGTGAAGCCACAATGTCACTGCATCCAAACCTCGTGTGTGTGTACGTGTGTCTGTACATGTGTGTGTGTGTGTGTGTCTGTACGGATGAATGTGTGTCCTCCCTTCCTCTCCTCCTTTTCCTTCCTCCCTTTTCTTCCTCCCCTACTCCCTTTCCCTCTTCCCCTCCCCCCTTCTCCTCCTCCCTTCCCCTCCTCCCTTTCCTTCCTCTCCTCCTCCATTTCCTTCCTCCCCTCCTCCCTTCCCCTCCTCCCTTTTCCTCCTCCCCTCCTCCCTTTCCTTCCTTCCTCTCCTCCTCCCCTCCTCCCTTCCCCTCCTCCCTTTTCCTCCTCCCCTCCTCCCTTTCCTTCCTTCCTCCCCTCCTCCCTTTCCTTCCTTCCTCTCCTCCTCCCTTTCCTTTCTCCCCTCCCTCCCCTCCTCCCTTTCCTTCCTTCCTCTCCTCCTCCCTTTCCTTCCTCTCCTGCTCCCTTCCCCTCCTCCCTTTCCCTCCTCCCCCTTTTCCTCCTCCTCTCCTCCCTTCCCCTCCTTCTTTTTCTCCTCCCCTCCTCCCTTTCCTTCCTTCCTTCCTCTCCTCCTCCCTTTCCTTTCCCCTCTCCTCCCCTCCCCCTCCTCCCTTTCCCTCTTCCCCTCCTCCCTTTCCTTTCTCCCCTCCTCCCTTTCCCTCTTCCCCTCCTCCCTTTCCTTCCTCTCCTGCTCCCTTTCCCTCATCCCTTTCCCCCTTCCCTTCCTCCCTTTCCCTCCTCCGCTCCTCCCTTTTCCTCCTCCCTTCCTCCCTTCCCCTCCTCCTTTTCCTTCCTTCCTCTCCTCCTCCCTTTCCTCCCTCCTCCCTTCCCCTCCTCCCTTTCCCTCTTCCCCTTCTCCCTTTCCCCCTTCCCCTCCTCCCTTTCCTTCCTCTCCTCCTCCCTTTTCCTCCTCTCCTCCTGCCTTCCCCTCCTCCCTTTCCTTCCTCTCCTCCTCCCTTTTCCTCCTCTCCTCCTCCCTTTCCTTCCTCCCTTCTCCCTTTTCCTCCTCTCCTCCTCCCTTTCTCCTCCTCCCTTTCCCTCCTCTCCTCCTCCCTCCATCCCAGTCTGTCCCCTCTGTCTCTGCTAGCTGCTGTGCCCTTCAGTCTAGTGATGTTTAGGATCACATACACACATACATACAGACAGACAGACAGACAGACAGACAGACAGACAGACAGACAGACAGACACACACATATTCACACATACAGACACACACACGCACGCACACACAGACACACACATTATGAGAAGTGTGTGGCGTGTGTCCATGTGTGTGTCCGCGTGTGTGTCCGCGTGTGCGTCACTCTCATCGATCACACACACAAACGCAGCACGCTGGGATCCGTGTCAACTCTGATGTCATCACTGGGTATTGACGGGGAATGGATTTTGTCCAGTGGGCCGCAGGGCTCATGGGATTGGTTCACTTCAATAAGAGATCCAGTTGGAAGTAGAGAGAACTTAGTGACTCAGGACCTTCTGTCAGACCAACCGCCGCCATTATGTGGAATTCTGTGTGTGTGTGTGTTTGTGGGCCCTATTCCCTATGTAGTGCACTACTTTAGACTGGAGACCTATGAGCGTTATTCCCTATATAGCACACTACTTTTGACCAGAGCTCTATGGGCCCTATTCCCTATATAGTGCACTACTTTAGACTGGAGACCTATGAGCCCTATTCCCTATATAGTACACTACTTTTGACCAGAGCCCTATGGGCCCTATTCCCTATATAGTGCACTACTTTAGACTGGAGACCTATGAGCCCTATTCCCTATATAGTACACTACTTTTGACCAGAGCACTCCATGCCCACCTGATAGGGTAGTCGGCTGCACTGAGGTTGATGAAGAAGTCCCAATTCCAGTCGGCCATCTTGAGAAGGTCGTCCATGCTACGCAGGTACATGGTGAGCAAGCTCGCCCCGCCCCAAATGGTGGACATCCTCCAGGAAGTAACACGGACGTTGGAGTACTGGCTCGCTAGAGCCCCCACCTGTCTGTGGAGGTAGTTGGATCGCTGGGGAAGGGAAGAAAGGTAGTGGGTAAATTAATAGAGGTCTGCATGTTTACCTGGTCTACAGGTTTACCTGGTCTACAGGTTTACCTGATCTGCATGTTTACCTGGTCTACAGATTTACCTGGTCTACATGTTTACCTGGTCTTCAGGTTTACCTGGTCTACATGTTTACCTGGTCTACATGTTTACCTGGTCTGCATGTTTACCTGGTCTACAGGTTTA
Organism: Oncorhynchus kisutch; assembly: GCF_002021735.2. Classification (NCBI taxonomy): domain Eukaryota; kingdom Metazoa; phylum Chordata; class Actinopteri; order Salmoniformes; family Salmonidae; genus Oncorhynchus; species Oncorhynchus kisutch. The sequence continues at coordinate 14,929,125 of NW_022261983.1, forward strand.
CCTGGTCTGAAGGTTTACCTGGTCTGCATGTTTACCTGGTCTACAGGTTTACCTGGTCTGCATGTTTACCTGGTCTACAGGTTTACCTGGTCTGAAGGTTTACCTGGTCTGCATGTTTACCTGGTCTACAGGTTTACCTGGTCTGAAGGTTTACTGGTCTGCATGTTTACCTGGTCTACAGGTTTACCTGGTCTGAAGGTTTACCTGGTCTGCATGTTTACCTGGTCTACAGGTTTACCTGGTCTGAAGGTTTACCTGGTCTACATGTTTACCTGGTCTACATGTTTACCTGGTCTACAGGTTTACCTGGTCTGCAGGTTTACCTGGTCTGCAGGTTTACCTGGTCTACAGGTTTACCTGATCTACATGTTTACCTGGTCTGCATGTTTACCTGGTCTACATGTTTACCTGGTCTGCATGTTTACCTGGTCTGCATGTTTACCTGGTCTACATGTACAGTGCATTCGGAAAGTATTCAGACCCCTTGACTTTTTCCTAGTATATACCTGGTCTACATGTATATAGTAGTAGTGTGAGGTATGGTAGATGGTCTGTAGTAGTCTACATGTATATAATAGTAGTGTGAGGTATGGTAGATGGTCTGTAGTAGTCTACATGTATATAGTAGTAGTGTGAGGTATGGTAGATGGTCTGTAGTGGTCTACATGTATATTGTAGTAGTGTGAGGTATGGTAGATGGTCTGTAGTAGTCTACATGTATATAATAGTAGTGTGAGGTATGGTAGATGGTCGTACCTGGTCTACATGTATATAGTAGTAGTGTGAGGTATGGTAGATGGTCCGTAGTAGTCTACATGTATATAGTAGTAGTGTGAGGTATGGTAGATGGTCTGTAGTAGTCTACATGTATATAGTAGTAGTGTGAGGTATGGTAGATGGTCTGTAGTAGTCTACATGTATATAGTAGTAGTGTGAGGTATGGTAGATGGTCTGTAGTGGTCTACATGTATATTGTAGTAGTGTGAGGTATGGTAGATGGTCTGTAGTAGTCTACATGTATATAATAGTAGTGTGAGGTATGGTAGATGGTCGTATCTGGTCTACATGTATATAGTAGTAGTGTGAGGTATGGTAGATGGTCCGTAGTAGTCTACATGTATATAGTAGTAGTGTGAGGTATGATAGATGGTCTGTAGTAGTCTACATGTATATAGTAGTAGTGTGAGGTATGGTAGATGGTCTGTAGTAGTCTACATGTATATAGTAGTAGTGTGAGGTATGGTAGATGGTCTGTAGTAGTCTACATGTATATAGTAGTAGTGTGAGGTATGGTAGATGGTCTGTAGTAGTATACATGTATATAATAGTAGTGTGAGGTATGGTAGATGGTCTGTAGTAGTCTACATGTATATAATAGTAGTGTGAGGTATGGTAGATGGTCTGTAGTAGTCTACATGTATATAATAGTAGTGTGAGGTATGGTAGATGGTCTGTAGTAGTCTACATGTATATAATAGTAGTGTGAGGTATGGTAGATGGTCTGTCTGTAGTAGTCTACATGTATATAATAGTAGTGTGAGATATGGTAGATGGTCGTACCTGGTCTACATGTATATAGTAGTAGTGTGAGGTATGGTAGATGGTCCGTAGTAGTCTACATGTATATAGTAGTAGTGTGAGGTATGATAGATGGTCTGTAGTAGTCTACATGTATATAGTAGTAGTGTGAGGTATGGTAGATGGTCTGTAGTAGTCTACATGTATATAGTAGTAGTGTGAGGTATGGTAGATGGTCTGTAGTAGTCTACATGTATATAGTAGTAGTGTGAGGTATGGTAGATGGTCTGTAGTAGTATACATGTATATAATAGTAGTGTGAGGTATGGTAGATGGTCTGTAGTAGTCTACATGTATATAATAGTAGTGTGAGGTATGGTAGATGGTCTGTAGTAGTCTACATGTATATAATAGTAGTGTGAGGTATGGTAGATGGTCTGTAGTAGTCTACATGTATATAATAGTAGTGTGAGGTATGGTAGATGGTCTGTCTGTAGTAGTCTACATGTATATAATAGTAGTGTGAGATATGGTAGATGGTCGTACCTGGTCTACATGTATATAGTAGTAGTGTGAGGTATGGTAGATGGCCTTGAACAGGCGTTGGAACTGCCGAGACGCTCTGCCATGGACCACCAAGACGAAGACGATGCGAACTGGCACAGCAGGGGCAGTCTGCTCTGAGCCCTCATCCCACTGTGCATTCACATTGGCCTTACCTGGAGACACACACACACACACACACACACACACACACACACACACACACACACACACACACACACACACACACACACACACACACACACACACACACACACACACACACACACACACGCGCGTACACACACATACACACACATACACACACACACACGCGCGTACACACACACACATACACACACACGCGCGTACACACACACACACACACACACACACACACACACACACACACACACACACACACACACACACGCGCGCGCGCGTACACACACACACACACACACACACACACACACACACACACACACACACACACACACACACACACACACACACACAGGGAAGGTAGGAAGAAGACAGGGGTAACTTTATTACTGTAGAAATGCTGTGGTAAATAGTAGAGTGCACAAATAGAAGTGTCATTTCTATAATTGTGCATGCATTAAATGCCAGGATGTCATACTCATTTAGGCTTTTCATCTAGTGGGAATTCAGACCCACGTGTGTTTGACAACAACAGCTGATAATCAGAATAGGGGGATGGGCTGTACCAAAATGATCCAATGGCGGGGGACAACCCAACTGGGGGATGGGCTGTACCAAAATGATCCAATGGCGGGGGACAACCCAACTGGGGGATGGGCTGTACCAAAATGATCCAATGGCGGGGGACAACCCAACTGGGGGATGGGCTGTACCAAAATGATCCAATGGAGGGGGACAACCCAACTGGGGGATGGGCTGTACCAAAATGATCCAATGGCGGGGGACAACCCAACTGGGCATTAGATGGTGACCTCAGTATGGAGCAGTAGTATGTTGATGTTTAGATGGTGACCTCAGTATGGAGCAGTAGTATGTTGATGGTGACCTCAGTATGGAGCAGTAGTATGTTGATGGTGACCTCAGTATGGAGCAGTAGTATGTTGATGTTTAGATGGTGACCTCAGTATGGAGCAGTAGTATGTTGATGGTGACCTCAGTATGGAGCAGTAGTATGTTGATGGTGACCTCAGTATGGAGCAGTAGTATGTTGATGTTTAGATGGTGACCTCAGTATGGAGCAGTAGTATGTTGATGTTTAGATGGTGACCTCAGTATGGAGCAGTAGTATGTTGATGGTGACCTCAGTATGGAGCAGTAGTATGTTGATGTTTAGAGGGTGACCTCAGTATGGAGCAGTAGTATGTTGATGTTTAGATGGTGACCTCAGTATGGAGCAGTAGTATGTTGATGGTGACCTCAGTATGGAGCAGTAGTATGTTGATGTTTAGATGGTGACCTCAGTATGGAGCAGTAGTATGTTGATGGTGACCTCAGTATGGAGCAGTAGTATGTTGATGTTTAGATGGTGACCTCAGTATGGAGCAGTAGCATGTTGATGTTTAGAGGGTGACCTCAGTATGGAGCAGTAGTATGTTGATGTTTAGATGGTGACCTCAGTATGGAGCAGTAGTATGTTGATGTTTAGATGGTGACCTCAGTATGGAGCAGTAGTATGTTGATGTTTAGATGGTGACCTCAGTATGGAGCAGTAGTATGTTGATGTTTAGATGGTGACCTCAGTATGGAGCAGTAGTATGTTGATGTTTAGATGGTGACCTCAGTATGGAGCAGTAGTATGTTGATGGTGACCTCAGTATGGAGCAGTAGTATGTTGATGGTGACCTCAGTATGGAGCAGTAGTATGTTGATGTTTAGAGGGTGACCTCAGTATGGAGCAGTAGTATGTTGATGTAGACCTCAGTATGGAGCAGTAGTATGTTGATGTTTAGATGGTGACCTCAGTATGGAGCAGTAGTATGTTGATGTTTGTTGCAAACGTTTTTACTAAACTCTCACCCCTTTCCACTCTTCCTCCCTTTCAGTCGTCCATCCACCCTTCCATTACTCCCTCCTGAACGCACACACACACACTCTCCCTCTCTACCATTGGTGGTTGGTGTAAGGTCTACCCTGTGTGTATAAATATCCCTCTGTCCCAGCACCATGCGTCCCTGTCTAGGCCCCTCTCTGAGGCACGCAGGCAAGGCTTTACAGGGGAGCTACTCTGGGGTGTTGTGAAAACAGTAGGTTTTTACCTTCCTGCTACAATAGAGCGATGTGAAACAGTAGGTTTTTACCTTCCTGCTACACTGGGGCGTTGTGAAACAGTAGGTTTTTAACTTCCTGCTACACTAGGGCGTTGTGAAACAGTAGGTTTCTAACTTCCTGCTACACTGGGGCGATGTGAAACAGTAGGTTTTTAACTTCCTGCTACATTCCAATTCACATACCGCCCCAACAGATCCACAGATGACGCAATCTCTATTGCACTCTACACGGCTCTCTCCCACCTAGACAAGAGGAACACCTATGTGAGAATGCTATTCATTGACTACAGCTCAGCGTTCAACACCATAGTCCCCTCAAAGCTAATCACCAAGCTCGGGACCATGGGACTGAACACCTCCCTCTGCAACTGGATCCTGGACTTTCTGACGAGCCGCCCCCAGGTGGTGAGGGTAGGTAACAACACATCTGCCACGATGACTCTCAACATGTGGGCCCCTCAGGGGTGTGTGCTTGGTCCCCTCCTGTACTCCCTCTTCACACGACAGTGTGGTAACGCACAACTCCAACACCATTATCAAGTTTGCTGATGACACGACAGTGGTAGGCCTGATCACCGACGACGATGAGAGGATGTCAGAGACCTGGAGCTGATCGAGGACTAAAGGACATGGAGGGGCGAGCACACACCCATCCACATCAACGGGGCAGTAGTGGGCTCCTGAGTGGCGCAGCGGTCTAAATGGCACTGCATCTCAGTGCAAGAGGTGTCACTACAGTCCCTGGTTCTAATCTGCATTGTTGAATAAGGGCTCGTAAGCATTTCAGGGTAAAGTCTATACCTGTTGTATTCGGCACATATGACAGCCAGTCAACACTAGCCAGCCAACTAGCCAGCCAGCCAACACTAGCCAGCCAACTAGCCAGCCAGCCAACACTAGCCAGCCAACTAGCCAGCCAGCCAACACTAGTCAGCCAACTAGCCAGCCAACCAACACTAGCCAGCCAACTAGCCAGCCAGCCAACACTAGCCAGCCAACTAGCCAGCCAGCCAACACTAGCCAGCCAACTAGCCAGCCAGCCAACACTAGCCAGCCAACTAGCCAGCCAGCCAACACTAGCCAGCCAACTAGCCAGCCAGCCAACACTAGTCAGCCAACTAGCCAGCCATCCAACACTAGCCAGCCAACTAGCCAGCCAGCCAACACTAGCCAGCCAACTAGCCAGCCAGCCAACACTAGCCAGCCAACTAGCCAGCCAGCCAACACTAGCCAGCCAACTAGCCAGCCAGCCAACACTAGCCAGCCAACTAGCCAGCCAGCCAACACTAGCCAGCCAACTAGCCAGCCAGCCAACACTAGCCAGCCAACTAGCCAGCCAGCCAACACTAGTCAGCCAACTAGCCAGCCAGCCAACACTAGCCAGCCAACTAGCCAGCCAGCCAACACTAGTCACCCAACTAGCCAGCCAGCCAACACTAGACAACCAACTAGCCAGCCAGCCAACTAGACAGCCAGCCAACACTAGTCAGCCAACTAGCCAGCCAGCCAACACTAGTCAGCCAACTAGCCAGCCAGCCAACACTAGTCACCCAGGCAGCCAGCCAGCCAACACTAGTCACCCAGGCAGCCAGCCAGCCAACACTAGTCACCCAGGCAGCCAGCCAACACTAGTCACCCAGGCAACCAGCCAGCCAACACTAGTCAGCCAGCCAGCCAGCCAACACTAGTCACCCAGGCAGCCAGCCAGCCAACACTAGTCACCCAGCCAGCCAACACTAGTCACCCAGGCAGCCAGCCAACACTAGTCACCCAGGCAGCCAGCCAGCCAACACTAGTCACCCAGGCAGCCAACACTAGTCACCCAGGCAGCCAACACTAGTCACCCAGCCAGCCAGCCAACACTAGTCACCCAGCCAGCCAATACTAGTCACCCAGCCAGCCAACACTAGTCAGCCAGCCAGCCAGCCAATACTAGTCACCTAGCCAGCCAACACTAGTCAGCCAGCCAGCCAATACTAGTCAGCCAGCCAGCCAATACTAGTCACCCAGTCAGCCAACGCTAGTCAGCCAGCCAGCCAATACTAGTCACCCAGTCAGCCAACACTAGTCAGCCAGCCAGCCAATACTAGTCAGCCAGCCAGCCAATACTAGTCAGCCAGTCAGCCAACACTAGTCAGCCAGCCAGCCAACACTAGTCAGCCAGTCAGCCAACACTAGTCACCCAGTCAGCCAACACTAGTCACCCAGTCAGCCAACACTAGTCACCCAGCTAACCAACACTAGTCACCCACCCAGCACCATCCAGCCAGTCTAAAGCTATAGATATCCTCTCCTCTCCCTTACTGCATCATCAAAGAGATGTATAATCATATAAATTAAACGCAGAATCTAAACCTTAAACTTTCTGGGCGGATGACAGAGTCTATCTTTAGTCAAGCTCTGCCCCCCCCACACACACACACAGGCTTTACTCAGCACTTCTCTATCTAACTCCTGTACTAACTAGTGTGTAATTACACTGGCTTGGCGTGGGCACTGCCCTATAGTAAGTAGAGTAGTATACGATGCAGCTCAAATGGCACCCTATGCCCTATATAGTGCACTACTTTTTACCAGAGTGTAGTATAAAGTGAACAGGGTGGTGTTTGGGACACAGCCATAGAGCAGTGAATGTGGTGGAATGTTCCCTAAATAGATCAGGCACTGGCAAGGCCACCTCCCTGGGGAGTTCTAGACGGAACCCTCGGGAGAGCCCTTAATTCTGTCTCCAGGGTGAGACGTACTCTTTCCCTCCCCTCTGTCTTTCTCTTCCCCCTGGGGATGGCGAGGTGACAAGGAGAGGAGACAAGGAGAGGAGACAAGGGGAGGAGACACGGCGAGGAGACAAAGCAAGGAGGAAAGGATAGGTGACAAGGAGGGGAGACAAGGAGAGGTGACAAGGGGAGGAGACAAAGATATATGACAAGGATAGGAGACAAGTATATAAGGACAGGAGAGGAGACAAGGAGATAAGGAGAGGAGACAAGGATATGTGACAAGGAGGGGAGACAAGGAGAGGTGACAAGGGAAGGAGACAAAGATATATGACAAGGATAGGAGACAAGTATACAAGGACAGGAGAGGAGACAAAGATAGGTGACAAGGAGGGGAGACAAGGAGAGGTGAGAAGGGGTAGGAGACAAAGATATAGGACAAGGATAGGAGACAAGGTAAGGAAACAAGTCTGAGTGTGGCGGTCATGTATATCTGGATGAGGGTAATTGTCCAGCCAAACGACTGTGGTCTCTGTCCTAACCGTTCAAATAGCAACAAGAAGGTAATCACATGTATACATTTTTAGATGTACATGTTCTCCTTTCCTCCTCCGCTCCTGACCGCATGTGCTGACATAGAAATAGAATGAATAGAGTGAGAGGTTCTACACCCGTTCTATTCATTATGCTACAGGGCTGTGACGGTCGTGTTCTCCTTTCCTCCTCCACTCCTGACCGCATGTGCTGACATAGAAATAGAATGAATAGAGTGAGAGGTTCCACGCCGGTTCTATTCATTATGTTTACAGGGCTGTGACGGTCGTGGTACTCAAATGACCGCGCTCACTGTAATAACCGTTTGAAATAGCATTTATTTCTTACACTGAACAAAAATATAAAGGCAACATGTAAAAGTGTTTCATGAGATGAAGTAAAAGATCCCAGAAACGTTCCGTACGAACAACAAGCTCAGAGGGAGGAAAAGAGTACTTGTCACCGTGGAGACAGAAGTCAGGACTGTCACCGTGGAGACAGATGTCAGGACTGTCACCGTGGAGACAGAAGTCAGGACTCTCCCGAGGGTTCCGTTTATGCTGTTCTGTGAAGGGAGTTGTACACGGCGTTGTACGAGATCTTCAGTTTCTTGGAGCAATTTCTCGCATGGAATAGTCTTCATTTCTCAGAACAAGAATAGACTGACGAGTTTCAGAAGAAAGTTATTTGTTTCTGGACATTTTGAGCCTGTAATCGAACCCACAAATACTGATGCTCCAGATACATAATAATTGCAACAAATCAACATAATTGCAAAAGTGTTTTCTAATGGCCTTTTAAAATGATAAACTTGGATTAGCGAACACAACGTGCCATTGGAACACACGCCTGTTGAGCGTGGAAAAACCCAGCAGCGTTGCAGTTCTTGACACAAACCGGTGCGCCTGGTACCTACTACCCTACCCTGTTCAAAGGCACTTCAATATGTTGTCTTGCCTATTCACCCTCTGGATGGAACACATAGACAATCCATGTCTCAGTTGTCTCAAGGCTTAAAAATCCTCCTTTACCCTGTCTCCTCCCCTTCATCTTTAACCTGGTCTCCTCCCCTTCCTCTTTAACCAGGTCTCCTCCTCTTCATCTTTAACCAGGTCTCCTCCCCTTCATCTTTAACCCGGCCTCCTCCCCTTCATCTTTAACCTGTCTCCTTCCCTTCATCTTTAACCTGGTCTCCTCCTCTTCATCTTTAACCAGGTCTCCTCCCCTTCATCTTTAACCTGTCTCCTCCTCTTCATCTTTAACCAGGTCTCCTCCTCTTCATCTTTAACCAGGTCTCCTCCCCTTCATCTTTAACCAGGTCTCCTCCCCTTCATCTTTAACCAGGTCTCCTCCCCTTCCTCTTTAACCAGGTCTCCTCCCCTTCATCTTTAACCAGGTCTCCTCCCCTTCATCTTTAACCAGGTCTCCTCCCCTTCATCTTTAACCAGGTCTCCTCCCCTTCATCTTTAACCAGGTCTCCTCCCCTTCATCTTTAACCTGTCTCCTCCCCTTCATCTTTAACCTGGTCTCCTCCGCTTCATCTTTAACCAGGTCTCCTCCCCTTCATCTTTAACCTGTCTCCTCCCCTTCATCTTTAACCTGGTCTCCTCCCCTTCATCTTTAACCTGGTCTAAGGCAGCACCTTGTCACCGAGGCAGCACCTTGTCACCTAGACATCACCTTGTCACTAAGGCATCACCTTGTCACTGAGGCAGCACCTTGTCACTGAGGCAGCCCCTTCTCACTAAGGCAGCACCTTCTCACTAAGGCAGCATCTTCTCACTGAGGCAGCACCTTCTCACTAAGGCAGCCCCTTCTCACTGAGGCAGCATCTTCTCACTGAGGCAGCACCTTCTCACTAAGGCAGCATCTTCTCACTAAGGCAGCACCTTCTCACTAAGGCAGCACCTTCTCACTAAGGCAGCACATTCTCACTAAGACAGCACCTTCTCACTAAGGCAGCACCTTCTCACTAAGGCAGCACCTTCTCACTAAGGAAGCACCTTCTCACTAAGGCAGCACCTTCTCACTAAGGCAGCACATTCTCACTAAGACAGCACCTTCTCACTAAGGCAGCAACTTCTCACTAAGGCAGCACCTTCTCACTGAGGCAGCACCTTCTCACTAAGACAGCACCTTCTCACTAAGGCAGCACCTTCTCACTAAGGCAGCACCTTCTCACTAAGGCAGCCCCTTCGCACTGAGTGTCATTGGAATTTCATAATTCCTATATGTTTACATTAATTAAATCACTCAGTCTATTTTATAAGAATTTGTGAGATTCCTATTTGCATAAAATAGACAGAGACCAGTCTTATCAAAATTAGATAATAGTATTTATTCTCGGAGCTCACTGCTCATGGAACCAAAAACAACATTTTATATACACAATATGACGTCATAGGTTATAAAATGTCCTTCCTCCTATCGACCAGGAGGAAACAGGTTCAAAGGTTTATTCCCACCCCCTCGCTCACCCTCTCACTCACTCCAGACACACAGTTATATCAAGATTAAACTTCTTAAGTCTCCATCTATCACTATTCAGCAGACAGTTCCAGATAATGGAAAACACACACTGTCTTATCTAAACATCCCAGAGCTAAGCTGAGTCGGTTCAACCACAGGTTAACGACACTTTCTGCTTACTTAACACCCACAATCCATTCCTCGCCAACCTGGTTGGAATGGTATTTATTATGTTTATTTACCCCCTGTTTCATGCTACATAATCCCTTCCTTATGAATTAACATTATTAATCAGATATAATAAAACAGAGTATGAGTTTCATTAGTTATAGTTCTATTTAAAATGTAGATATTGTTTAGTCATTATTCATAAAATTCCTAACACTGAGGCAGCACCTATTCACTGAGGCACATTCCCAGTGTACTTGGGGAATAGGTGATTATGACATAGTGCACTACTTTTCACCAGGAGCCGTAGGTCTCTATATAGGTAATATGGTGCCATTTGGGATGCAATTCACTATGAGACTCACCTTCTATGGTGCAGTATCGAGGGACGGTCTCCGGCATCAGTGTCCTCTCCTTGTGTCTGCAGTACACCTCAGCTATCTGCTGACGACACTCCCTGGTCTTGGCTCTTGACAGAGCCGAGATGGCCTCCTTCCCACTGATCTCACACTGGTGCTTCTCCCTCCGCTGCCCCCGCACAGGAGCCGCAGTCGCCGACTTCCTGGGTTGGTGATGTCGCTGATGCTGATTGGATGTTTTGATGGAGGGAGAGGGGGAAGGTCTAGCGGGTTTAGTGGACAGCTGGGAGTGTGGTTTGGGTCGTTTGTATGCGTGGCTATCTTTAAGTCCCGCTCCTCCGGGCTGCTGTGGAGGAAGAGGGTACTGCTGAATAACCTCGTTGACCTCATTGGGAAAGTCCTTTCCCAGAATGCCTTGCCTTAGGGCCTTGTCCGGTTTGTGTTTGGCGGTGTTTCCTGCCATTCGCTGGCGCTGAGACCGCGCCCCAAGGTTGCTGTTGCTGTCAACAACCGTGTCAAAGTCTTTGGGGACCGAGTTCTCATTGTTGTTACTATCCAGGAGGACTTTCTCCTTGGGACGCCAGGAGTGGTAGCCCTCCTGGAGGAGAGGGAGAGGAGGAGAGGGAGGGAGAGGGGAGAGAGGGGGAGGAGGGAGAGAGAGGAGGAGGGAGAGAAGGAGTCAGTCAGTGTAACAATAGGAAAATAGAGTATACTGAGTTCTGTAGGACAGAGACACAGAGAGAATGAGCACTGCACACTGCCCTATCCCATCTGGACAAGAGCAATGCCTATGTAAGAATGCTGTTCATTAACTACAGCTCAGCCTTCAACACCATAGTACCCTCCAAGCTCATCATCAAGCTTGAGGCCCAACATCTCCACTTAGCTGATCCTCAACACTGAGGCCCCATAAGGGTGCATGCTCAGCTCCCTCCCGTTCTCCCTGTTCACCCATGGCTGCGTGGCCACTCACGCCTCCAACTGTGAGGGGTTCAGATCACAGACAGGCAATAATATTCAAAAGTATTTAGATAAAGAATTTAAAAAACTGTAGAAAATGAAGAAAAAAAACAGCAAATCAACAAATCAAAATGTAATGAAATAAGAAGTCTAATTGTTCTGTCTGTCCCGTCTCCCTCCCCCTTCTTCTTAGGTGCCACCCATTCCTACTCCCCCCTCCCTCCCCCTTCTCCTTAGGTGCCACCCATTCCTACTCCCCCCCCCCTTCTCCTTAGGTGCCACCCATTCCTACTCCCCCCTCCCTCCCCCTTCTCCTTAGGTGCCACCCATTCCTACTCCCCCCTCCCTCTTAGGTGCCACCCATTCCTACTCCCCCCCTCCCCCTACTCCTTAGGTGCCACCCATTCCTACTCCCCCCTCCCTCTTCTCCTTAGGTGCCACCCATTCCTACTCCCCCCCCCCCCCCCCCCCCCCCCCTTCTCCTTAGGTGCCACCCATTCCTACTCCCCCCTCCCTCTTCTCCTTAGGTGCCACCCATTCCTACTCCCCCCCCCCTTCTCCTTAGGTGCCACCCATTCCTACTCCCCCCTCCCTCTTAGGTGCCACCCATTCCTACTCCCCCCCCCTACTCCTTAGGTGCCACCCATTCCTACCTCCCCCCCCCTACTCCTTAGGTGCCACCCATTCCTACTCCCCCCTCCCTCTTCCTCCTTAGGTGCCACCCATTCCTACTCCCCCCCCCTTCTCCTTAGGTGCCACCCATTCCTACTCCCCCCTCCCTCTTAGGTGCCACCCATTCCTACTCCCCCCCCCTACTCCTTAGGTGCCACCCATTCCTACTCCCCCCCTCCCCCTACTCCTTAGGTGCCACCCATTCCTACTCCCCCCTCCCCCTACTCCTTAGGTGCCACCCATTCCTACTCCCCCCCCCCTTCTCCTCAGGTGCCACCCATTCCTACTCCCCCCTCCCTCCCCCTACTCCTTAGGTGCCACCCATTCCTACTCCCCCCTCCCCCTACTCTTTAGGTGCCACCCATTCCTACTCCCCCCTCCCCCTACTCTTTAGGTGCCACCCATTCCTACTCCCCCTCCCTCCCTCCCTCCCTCCCTCCCTCCCCCTACTCTTTAGGTGCCACCCATTCCTACTCCCCCTCCCTCCCTCCCTCCCTCCCCCTACTCTTTAGGTGCCACCCATTCCTACTCCCCCCTCCCTCCCTCCCCCTACTCTTTAGGTGCCACCCATTCCTACTCCCCCCTCCCCCTACTCTTTAGGTGCCACCCATTCCTACTCCCCCCTCCCTCCCTCCCTCCCCCTACTCTTTAGGTGCCACCCATTCCTACTCCCCCCTCCCCCTACTCTTTAGGTGCCACCCATTCCTACTCCCCCCTCCCCCTACTCCTTAGGTGCCACCCATTCCTACTCCTCCCTCCCCCTACTCTTTAGGTGCCACCCATTCCTACTCCCCCCTCCCCCTTCTCTTTAGGTGCCACCCATTCCTACTCCTCCCTCCCTCCCCCTTCTTCTCCTTAGGTGCCACCCATTCCTATTCCCCCCTCCCTCCCTCCCTCCCTCCCCCTTCTTCTCTTTAGGTGCCACCCATTCCTACTCCCCCCTCCCTCCCCCTTCTTCTCCTTAGGTGCCACCCATTCCTACTCCTCCCTCCCTCCCCCTACTCTTTAGGTGCCACCCATTCCTACTCCCCCCTCCCTCCCTCCCTCCCCCTACTCTTTAGGTGCCACCCATTCCTACTCCCCCCTCCCTCCCTCCCCCTACTCTTTAGGTGCCACCCATTCCTACTCCCCCCTCCCTCCCTCCCCTGGCTGCCTGGCTGTCTGTCTGTCTGCCCTTGTGTGTCATGTGATCAAGCATGGGGGATGCTGTCACTCATAAGATATGTCTGGGACTCATACACAGGGGTTACAGTGTGTGTGTGTGTGTGTGTGAGAGAGTGTCAGTAGCAGTGCTATATGACCTGGTCCTGGTATTCCATGTACACAGACCAGCTCTGCCCTTTCCAGGAATATCAATCTAGTTCTGTACTTAGGAATGAAAGGCTCCCTCTGCCCACAAATATACATGCATTTTTTATTTAATTTACCTTTATTTAACTAGGCAAGTCAGTTAAGAACAAATTCTTATTTACAATGACGACCTAGGAACAGTGGGTTAACTGCCTTGTTCAGGGGCAGAACGACAGATTTGTACCTTGTCAGCTCGGGATTCGATCTTGCTACCTTTCGGTTTACAAGTCCAACGCTCTAACCACTAGGCTACCTGCCGCCCCTCTAACCACTAGGCTACCTGCCGCCCCTCTAACCACTAGGCTACCTGCTCTAACCACTAGGCTACCTGCTCTAACCGCTAGGCTACCTGCCGCCCCTCTAACCACTAGGCTACCTGCCGCCCCTCTAACCACTAGGCTACCTGCCGCCCCTCTAACCACTAGGCTACCTGCCGCCCCTCTAACCACTAGGCTACCTGCTCTAACCACTAGGCTACCTGCTCTAACCACTAGGCTACCCTGTCGCCCCTAAACAGTACACAGAAACAGTATAGACAGTCTTCAGAATACTGTACAGACACAGTATAGACAGTCTTCAGAATACTGTACAGACACAGTATAGACAGTCTTCAGAATACTGTACAGACACAGTGTAGACAGTCTTCAGAATACTGTACAGACACAGTATAGACAGTCTTCAGAATACTGTACAGACACAGTATAGACAGTCTTCAGAATACTGTACAGACACAGTATAGACAGTCTTCAGAATACTGTACAGACACAGTATAGACAGTCTTCAGAATACTGTACAGACACAGTGTAGACAGTCTTCAGAATACTGTACAGACACAGTGTAGACAGTCTTCAGAATACTGTACAGACACAGTATAGACAGTCTTCAGAATACTGTACAGACACAGTATAGACAGTCTTCAGAATACTGTACAGACACGTTAACGTCGTCCACACACACACACAGGGCTGTGTGAGTCTTGTCTTGGCAGGATATGGCAGGATATTTCTGGTGGAACTAGAAAAGAGATCCGGTCCAACATTCTGATATACTATCTTTACTGCTGTACCACCTGCTACAATCATATCACACACACACACACACACACACACACACACACACACACACACACACACACACACACACACACACACACACACACACACACACACACACACACACACACACACACACACACACACACACACACACACAAATGGGGGCAACTCAATATTAGGAAGGTGTCCTTAATGTTTTGTACACTCAGTGTATACTGTATTACTAAAGTACATGTGAGATCTGATCTAACTGGCCAAGCAGAGAGGTTAAAGAAAACGTGAGCTAGCGAGCTGATAGCATCCAGATGAGACTAATAGAGACTCAACTCTGGGTCAAGGTCCAACGTAAGATATTAGAGAGGGAGAAACTCAAGCTATAGGAAGAGGTCCAGAATAGAGAGGGTGTTATCTCTAGTAGAGCTAAACGATTAGAGTTATTTACTATCTCATTGTGACACGCCTGAGAATATAATACAAGATGACAAATCTCAGAAATAAAATGTTCTGTTGCTATCAGATGTAAATGAGAAACTTCACTTTGTTCTGGGAGAGATCTCTCTGTCTGTCTACCTCTCTCTCTATACTCTACTGAACTGAACTATACTCTACTGCACTATACTCTACTGTACTGAACTATCCTCTACTGAACTGAACTATACTCTACTGCACTATACTCTACTGTACTGAACTATCCTCTACTGAACTGAACTATACTCTACTGCACTATACTCTACTGTACTGAACTATCCTCAACTCAACTGAGCAATACTCTACTGTACTGAACTATACTGAACTATCCTCAACTGAACTGAACTACACTCTACTGTACTGAACAATACTCTACTAAACTGAACTATCCTCTACTGAACTGCACTATACTCTACTGTACTGAACAATACTCTACTGAACTGAACTATCCTCTACTGAACTGCACTATACTCTACTGTACTGAACTGTACTCTACTGTACTGAACTATACTCTACTGAACTGAACTATCCTCTACTGAACTGCACTATACTCTACTGTACTGAACAATACTCTACTGAACTGAACTATCATCTACTGAACTGCACTATACTCTACTGTACTGAACTGTACTCTACTGTACTGAACTATACTCTACTGAACTATCCTCTACTGAACTATCCTCTACTCTACTGAACTATCCTCTACTGAACTGAACAATACTGTACTGAACTGAACTATCCTCTACTGTACTGAACTATCCTCAACTCAACTGAGCAATACTCTACTGTACTGAACTATACTGAACTATCCTCTACTCTACTGAACTATCCTCAACTTAACTGAACTATACTCTACTGAACTATCCTCTACTGTACTGAACTATTCTCTACTGTACTGAACTATCATCTACTGAACTGAACTATCCTCTACTGAACTATCCTCTACTCTACTGAACTATCCTCTACTGAACTGAACAATACTGTACTGAACTGAACTATCCTCTACTGTACTGAACTATTCTCTACTGAACTGAACTATCCTCTACTGAACTGAACTATCCTCTACTGAACTGAACTATTCTCTACTGAACTGAACTATCCTCTACTAAACTGAACTATCCTCTACTGTACTGAACTATTCTCTACTGTACTGAACTATTCTCTACTGAACTGAACTATCCTCTACTGTACTGAACTATCCTCTACTCTACTGAACTATCTTCTACTGTACTGAACTATCCTCTACTCTACTGAACTATCCTCTACTGAACTATCCTCTACTCTACTGAACTATCCTCTACTGAACTGAACTATCCTCTACTGAACTGAACTATCCTCTACTGAACTATCCTCTACTGAACTATACTCGACTGTACTCTTCTGTTCTGTACTCTACTGTTCTGTACTCTACTGTACTCTACTGTACTGTACTGAACTATCCTCTACTGAACTGAACTATACTGTACTGAACTGAACTATACTGTACTGTACTGAACTATCCTCTACTGAACTATACTGTACTGTACTGAACTATACTGTACTGAACTGAACTATACTCGACTGTACTCGTCTGTTCTGTACTCTACTGTTCTGTACTGTTCTGTACTCTACTGTTCTGTCCTTACTGTTCTCTACTGTTCTGTACTCTACTGTTCTATACTCTACTGTTCTGTACTCTACTGTTCTGTACTCTACTGTACTCTACTGTTCTGTACTGTTCTGTACTCTACTGTACTGTACTCTACTGTACTCTACTGGTCTGTACTCTACTGTACTCTACTGTTCTGTACTCTACTGTTCTGTACTCTACTGTACTCTACTGGTCTGTACTCTACTGTACTCTACTGTTCTGTACTCTACTGATCTGTACTCTACTGTACTCTACTGTTCTGTACTCTACGGTACTCTACTGATCTGTACTCTACTGTACTCTACTGATCTGTACTCTACTGTACTCTACTGTTCTGTACTCTACTGTACTCTACTGTTCTCTACTGATCTGTACTCTACTGTACTCTACTGTTCTGTACTCTACTGTACTCTACTGATCTGTACTCTACTGTACTCTACTGTTCTGTACTCTACTGTACTCTACTGTACTCTACTGTTCTCTACTGATCTGTACTCTACTGTACTCTACTGTTCTGTACTCTACTGTACTGTACTCTACTGTACTCTACTGTTCTGTACTCTACTGTACTCTACTGTACTCTACTGTTCTGTACTCTACTGTTCTGTACTCTACTGTACTTGACTGTACTCTACTGTACTCTACTGATCTGTACTCTACTGTACTCTACTGTTCTGTACTCTACTGTACTCTACTGTTATGTACTCTACTGTTCTGTACTCTACTGTACTCTACTGTTCTGTACTCTACTGTTCTGTAGTCTACTGTTCTGTACTCTACTGTACTCTACTGTACTCTACTGTTCTGTACTCTACTGTTCTGTACTCTACTGTACTCTACTGTTCTGTACTCTACTGTACTCTACTGTACTCTACTGTTCTGTACTGTTCTGTACTCTACTGTTCTGTACTGTTCTGTACTCTACTGTACTCTACTGTTCTGTACTCTACTGTTCTGTACTCTACTGTTCTGTACTGTTCTGTACTCTACTCTACTGTTCTGTACTCTACTGTTCTGTACTCTACTGTACTGTACTCTACTGTACTCTACTGTTCTGTACTCTACTGTTATGTACTCTACTGTACTCTACTGTTCTGTACTCTACTGTACTCTACTGTTCTGTACTCTACTGTACTCTACTGTTCTGTACTCTACTGTACTCTACTGTACTCTACTGTTCTGTACTCTACTGTTCTGTACTGTTCTGTACTCTACTGTACTCTACTGTTCTGTACTCTACTGTACTCTACTGTACTCTACTGTACTCTACTCTACTGTTCTGTACTCTACTGTTCTGTACTGTTCTGTACTCTACTGTTCTGTACTCTACTGTTCTCTACTGTTCTGTACTCTACTGTTCTGTACTCTACTGTACTGTACTCTACTGTTCTGTACTCTACTGTTCTGTACTCTACTGTACTCTACTGTTCTGTACTCTACTGTTCTGTACTCTACAGTACTCTTCTGTTCTGTACTCTACTGTTCTGTACTCTACTCTACTCTACTGTTCTGTACTCTACTGTTCTGTACTCTACTGTACTCTACTGTTCTGTACTCTACTGTTCTGTACTCTACTGTACTCTACTGTTCTGTACTCTACTGTACTCTACTGTTCTGTATTCTACTGTTCTCTACTGTTCTGTACTCTACTGTATTCTACTGTTCTGAGTTCTACTGTTCTGTACTCTACTGTACTCTACTGTTCTGTATTCTATTGTACTCTACTGTACTCTACTGTTCTGTATTCTACTGTACTCTACTGTACTCTACTGTTCTGTACTCTACTGTTCTGAGTTCTACTGTTCTGTACTCTACTGTACTCTACTGTTCTGTATTCTACTGTACTCTACTGTACTCTACTGTACTCTACTGTACTCTACTGTACTGTACTGTACTGTACTCTACTGTTCTGTACTCTACTGTTCTGTACTCTACTGTATTCTACTGTTCTGAGTTCTACTGTTCTGTACTCTACTGTACTCTACTGTTCTGTATTCTACTGTACTCTACTGTACTCTACTGTTCTGTATTCTACTGTACTCTACTGTACTCTACTGTTCTGTACTCTACTGTTCTGAGTTCTACTGTTCTGTACTCTACTGTACTCTACTGTTCTGTACTCTACTGTTCTGTACTCTACTGTTCTGTACTCTACTGTACTCTACTGTTCTGTACTCTACTGTACTCTACTGTTCTGTATTCTACTGTTCTCTACTGTTCTGTACTCTACTGTTCTGTACTCTACTGTATTCTACTGTTCTGAGTTCTACTGTTCTGTACTCTACTGTACTCTACTGTTCTGTATTCTACTGTACTCTACTGTACTCTACTGTTCTGTATTCTACTGTACTCTACTGTACTCTACTGTTCTGTACTCTACTGTTCTGAGTTCTACTGTTCTGTACTCTACTGTACTCTACTGTTCTGTATTCTACTGTACTCTACTGTACTCTACTGTACTCTACTGTACTGTACTCTACTGTACTCTACTGTTCTGTACTCTACTGTTCTGTACTCTACTGTTCTGTACTCTACTGTATTCTACTGTTCTGAGTTCTACTGTTCTGTACTCTACTGTTCTGTATTCTACTGTACTCTACTGTACTCTACTGTTCTGTATTCTACTGTACTCTACTGTACTCTACTGTTCTGTACTCTACTGTTCTGAGTTCTACTGTTCTGTACGCTACTGTACTCTACTGTTCTGTATTCTACTGTACTCTACTGTACTGTACTCTACTGTACTCTACTGTTCTGTACTCTACTGTTCTGTACTCTACTGTATTCTACTGTTCTGAGTTCTACTGTTCTGTACTCTACTGTACTCTACTGTTCTGTATTCTACTGTACTCTACTGTACTCTACTGTTCTGTATTCTACTGTACTCTACTGTACTCTACTGTTCTGTACTCTACTGTTCTGAGTTCTACTGTTCTGTACTCTACTGTACTCTACTGTTCTGTATTCTACTGTACTCTACTGTACTCTACTGTACTCTACTGTTCTGTACTCTACTGTTCTGTACTCTACTGTTCTGTACTCTACTGTCTAAACTTGTGAAATATAGACGTCTATTATTGGTTCAGATTTGGTCAGGGCCGGACCAACCAAAGTTGGTCTTTGTGACGGAGCTCATTCAAAAACATAACCAGTGTGTAGAATAAAACCCAACGATGCAAAGAGGAGCATATTGTATATTTGTACTATGTAGTACTCATTTAGGATACATCCCCATGAAGAGACATTTATATTCATCATTATGCATTTCTGTAGATCAGGGAGCCATGATGGAATTCCCTTAATGCTGTTACTGGGTGTAAATCCACCTCACTTACTGCAGATCAATGTGTGTGTGTGTGTGTGTGTGTGAGAGTGTGTGTGTGTGTGTGTTCCTCAGAGACAGCAGTGAATGAATGTGAGAGTTGTGTTATGGACCAACCAGCTTGGACTAATGTAATTAAATGCTCTGCCTTGCGGTCACCGTACCTTCCTATGCTGGGAGGGAACACCTATACACACATACATAGATACACACATATACATACACACACACACACACACACACACACACACACACACACACACACATAAACACACACACACAAAAACAGAGGTGGCATTAATGTGACTGTGTGTGTGAGACTGTGTGGTGTATGTGTGTGACTGTGTTTTTGTGTGTGAGACTGTGTTTGTGTGTGTGTGATTGTGTGTGTGTGATTGTGTGTGTGTGTGTGTGTGTGGCTGTGTTTGTGTGACTGTGTTTGTGTGTATGTGACTGTATGTGTGTGACTGTGTATATGTGTGTGTGACTGTTTGTATGTGTGTGTGTGTGTGTGTGTGTGATTGTGTGTGTGTGTGGCTGTGTTTGTGTGTGTGTGACTGTGTTTGTGTGTATGTGACTGTATGTGTGTGACTGTGTATATGTGTGTGTGACTGTTTGTATGTGTGTGTGTGTGTGTGTGTGTGTGTGTGTGTGTGTGTGTGTGTGTGTGTGTGTGTGTGTGTGTGTGTGTGTGTGTGTGTGTGTGTGTGTGTGTGTGTGTGTGTTTGTATTTATTATTATTTTCCCTGAGTTACAGTTGCAGCTTTGACTGAACCAGGTACAGACACACACACACACACACACACACACACTGCTCTGCTGGGTAACACACTCGCTCCACGCAGCAACGCGGGCGATCTACACCACTTGAAACTCAATAGGAGAATGCAAATCAAAAGAAGTCATTGATAACGGGTGGAAGGGTGCTGGTTATTTAACCCCTCCACCGCCACCCCTCTTCAGAGGAGAAATATCTTCTTCTTCATACAGCTTTCCTGCTACACAGACATACATTTACATACATGCTACTTTTATATAAATCAGTCACATAAAACTAATACATTACCGAACATCAGCTCTTAAATCCCGCCCCCTCAGCCCATCCCACCTATCACCATAGACCACCCCTCAGCCACTCCCAGCCCATCCCACCTATCACCATAGACCACCCTTCAGCCACTCTCAGTCCATCCCACCTATCACCATAGTCCACCCCTCAGCCACTCTCAGTCCATCCCACCTATCACCATAGACCACTCCTCAGCCACTCCCAGCCCATCCCACCTATCACCATAGACCACCCTTCAGCCACTCTCAGTCCATCCCACCTATCACCATAGTCCACCCCTCAGCCACTCCCAGCCCATCCCACCTATCACCATAGACCACCGGTCTTTAATCCCACCCCCTCAGCCACTCCCAGCCCATCCCACCTATCACCATAGACCACCGCTCTTTAATCTCACCCCCTCAGCCACTCTCAGCCCATCCCACCTATCACCATAGACCACCGCTCTTTAATCCCACCCCCTCAGCCACTCTCAGTCCATCCCACCTATCACCATAGACCACCGCTCTTTAATCCCACCCCCTCAGCCCATCCCACCTATCAGCCACTCGATAGCTGCATATGTGACATAACTCCTCCATTTCTATTCATAATATCTTTAATAAATATAATACCATTTTTAAAAAATCCATAAAGAATGTTTTTTAAATTAAATCAGTATATTTGAGTTTAACCATTACATTTGTTGTAATATTTGTTCTATCTTTTCAGGAGGATAAAACTGAAATTGTACCCAGCTTTGTACGGCTCGTTTAAGAAAGGGTGATACTTTAAACAAAATATCATTTTCAATTAGTCAGAAATGAGAAGTTGTAATCTGCTTGAAGGCAAAAGAGCAACTTTTGAACAAAGGATGAGCCTTTCTTAATAATCTCCTGGAGAACCATTCTGGGTTTAAGTATAACTTCTGTATAAGCTTTTAGTGAAAGGTTTAAAGCATTAATATTGAATGATTTTACCCCCCCCCTCCAAACTAATATTCATTATTTAAATAGGCACATTTAATTTTGTCATGGTTTTGCATTCCAAATCGAATGAAATATTTTTTGCTCATTACAAAATGAGTCATCTGGAGTAGGCAGTGCCATTAGTCAGTAAACTGTGATAGGGCCTAAGAGTTAATCAATGGCAGTGCCCTTAGTAAGTCAGTAAACTGTGATCGGACCAAAGAGTTAATCAATGTGATTTTTCCATAAATAGACAAGTATTTACCTCTCCATGGTTGCAGAATCTTATCTATTTTTGCAAACTTTCTATTGAAATTAATTGTGTTAAGTTCATTTATATTTTTTGAGATGTAAATACCAAGTATGTCTACTTCACCATCCGCCCATTCTACAAGGTAGTGTAAACACTGTGTGTTTTAACGATCCCAATACTTAATATGATACACTTGTCATAATTATGTTTTAATACAGAGAGGCTAAAAAAGTGATCAAGATATTCAACGAGACTGTACAGGGATCCAGATTGAAGCTGTACAGGGATCCAGATTGAAGCTGTACAGGGATCCAGATTGAAGCTGTACAGGGATCCAGATTGAGACTGTACAGGGATCCAGATTGAGGATTTAAGAATAAACTAGAGTCATCAACATACATTGACACTTTAGTTTTTATCCCCTGAATTTCTAACCCCTTGATGTTCTTGTTGGATCTCATTTTAATAGCTGGCATTTCAATGGCCATAATAAACAGATATGGAGACAACGGACAGCCTTGTTTTACTCCTCTTAAAAGCTCAATGCATTTTGAGAAGTAACCATTATTTACTATTTTACATTTGGGGTTGCTGTACATAACTTTAACCCATTGTATAAGAGATTCACTAAAATTAAAGTAATCCAGGCATTAATATTTCAATTCTA
The DNA here is from genome assembly GCF_002021735.2 of Oncorhynchus kisutch. NCBI lineage: Eukaryota > Metazoa > Chordata > Actinopteri > Salmoniformes > Salmonidae > Oncorhynchus > Oncorhynchus kisutch. The sequence goes on from NW_022261983.1 coordinate 14,952,096, forward strand.
GTCATACTTTATCAAATGCCTTTTCAAAATCTGCTATGAAGACCAGACCTGGCATCTTCCAAGTAATTGTCGTATATTATCTCAAAAATTATATTATCTCAAAAATGTCACAGTGGGTGCGAGACCTGGAGAGGCCTACAAGCCACAATGTCTCGCACCCACTGTGAAATTTAGTGGAGGATTTGTGATGATCTGGGGGTGCTTCAGCAAGGCTGGAATCAGGCAGATTTGTCTTTGTGAAGGACGCATGATTCAAGCCACGTACAAGGTTGTCCTGGAAGAAAACTTGCTTCCTTCTGCTCTGACAATGTTCCACAACTCTGAGGATTGGTTGTTCCAGCAGGACAATGCTCCATGCCACACAGCCAGGTCAATCAAGGTGTGGATGGAGGACCACCAGATCAAGACCCTGTCATGGCCAGCCCAATCTCCAGACCTGAACCCCATTGAAAACCTCTGGAATGTGATCAAGAGGAAGATGGATGGTCACAAGCCATCAAACAAAGCTGAGCTGC
>NW_022261983.1:14957610-14987610 GCF_002021735.2 Oncorhynchus kisutch
ACCATACAGTATAACACATCATCTGATAGATATGGACCAGTAACCATACAGTATAACACATCATCTGATAGATATGGACCAGTAACCATACAGTATAGCACATCATCTGTTAGATATGGACCAGTAACCATACAGTATAACACATCATCTGATTCTGATAGATATGGACCAGTAACCATACAGTATAACACATCATCTGATTCTGATAGATATGGACCAGTAACCATACAGTATAACACATCATCTGATTCTGATAGATATGGACCAGTAACCATACAGTATAACACATCATCTGATTCTGATAGATATGGACCAGTAACCATACAGTATAACACATCATCTGATAGATATGGACCAGTAACCATACAGTATAACACATCATCTGATAGATATGGACCAGTAACCATACAGTATAACACATCATCTGATAGATATGGACCAGTAACCATACAGTATAACACATCATCTGATAGATATGGACCAGTAACCATACACTATAACACATCATCTGATAGATATGGACCAGTAACCATACAGTATAACACATCATCTGATTCTGATAGATATGGACCAGTAACCATACAGTATAGCACATCATCTGATTCTGATAGATATGGACCAGTAACCATAGCACATCATCTGATAGATATGGACCAGTAACCATACAGTATAACACATCATCTGATAGATATAGACCAGTAACCATACAGTATAACACATCATCTGATTCTGATAGATATGGACCAGTAACCATACAGTATAACACATCATCTGATTCTGATAGATATGGACCAGTAACCATACAGTACAACACATCATCTGATAGATATGGACCAGTAACCATACACTATAACACATCATCTGATAGATATAGACCAGCAACCATACAGTATAGCACATCATCTGATAGATATAGACCAGTAACCATACAGTATAACACATCATCTGATTCTGATAGATATGGACCAGTCACCATACAGTATAACACATCATCTGATAGATATGGACCAGTAACCATACAGTATAACACATCATCTGATTCTGATAGATATAGACCAGTCACCATACAGTATAACACATCATCTGATAGATATGGACCAGTAACCATACAGTATAACACATCATCTGATATATATAGACCAGTAACCATACAGTATAGCACATCATCTGATAGATATGGACCAGTAACCATACAGTATAACACATCATCTGATAGATATGGACCAGTAACCATACAGTATAACACATCATCTGATAGATATGGACCAGTAACCATACAGTATAACACATCATCTGATAGATATGGACCAGTAACCATACAGTATAACACATCATCTGATTCTGATAGATATGGACCAGTCACCATACAGTATAACACATCATCTGATAGATATGGACCAGTAACCATACAGTATAACACATCATCTGATTCTGATAGATATGGACCAGTAACCATACAGTATAACACATCATCTGATTCTGATAGATATGGACCAGTAACCATACAGTATAACACATCATCTGATTCTGATAGATATGGACCAGTAACCATACAGTATAACACATCATCTGATAGATATGGACCAGTAACCATACAGTATAACACATCATCTGATAGATATGGACCAGTAACCATACACTATAACACATCATCTGATAGATATAGACCAGTAACCATACAGTATAACACATCATCTGATTCTGATAGATATGGACCAGTCACCATACAGTATAACACATCATCTGATTCTGATAGATATGGACCAGTAACCATACAGTATAACACATCATCTGATAGATATGGACCAGTAACCATACAGTATAGCACATCATCTGATAGATATGGACCAGTAACCATACACTATAACACATCATCTGATAGATATGGACCAGTAACCATACAGTATAACACATCATCTGATAGATATGGACCAGTAACCATACACTATAACACATCATCTGATAGATATGGACCAGTAACCATACAGTATAACACATCATCTGATAGATATAGACCAGTAACCATACAGTATAGCACATAATCTGATAGATATGGACCAGTAACCATACAGTATAACACATCATCTGATTCTGATAGATATGGACCAGTCACCATACAGTATAACACATCATCTGATTCTGATAGATATGGACCAGTCACCATACAGTATAACACATCATCTGATTCTGATAGATATGGACCAGTAACCATACAGTATAGCACATCATCTGATTCTGATAGATATGGACCAGTAACCATACAGTATAACACATCATCTGATAGATATGGACCAGTAACCATACAGTATAGCACATCATCTGATTCTGATAGATATGGACCAGTAACCATACACTATAACACATCATCTGTTAGATATGGACCAGTAACCATACAGTATAACACATCATCTGATAGATATGGACCAGCATGTAATAATGGCATCAGGACGGGTAGAGGAGACAGGAGACACACACACACACACACACACACACACACACACACACACACACACACACACACACACACACACACACACACACACACACACACACACACACACTCTCTCAAAAGTAGCCTAGATATGCACAAGGACATAAAACACTACTTAACAACCATGCACTCTGTTATCAAATATAGACAAAATAAACGGGAGGAAGACAAGGAGGAGATGAAAATAAATGGCCGTCATTACAAAATCAGCGTCAGTTCTCTGGAGTTTGGGACAACTTGGGTATCCTGTGAGAACGATAGAGAGGAAGTGTACACGTGCGCTACTAAATACATACACAGGCACGCACGTACGCACACACTGTCTGTCGGTCTTTCAGACAGACCTCTACCCCTCCTTCTCTCTCTCTTTCTCTCTAAATTAATCTTTAAACTCCTACCTAAGCCTGTCAGTGGCTATATTATCCCACCCACGAGTCTACCACTGTACCAGAGACTGCGCAACACACACACACACACGTACACTGATAGCGCCCGACAGTAGCCTACAGTAATAGACTGGCTGGTCACTAGAAAACTGCCACAGGTCAGACGTAAAAGCAGCGTAAGAGCGCGTTACCAATAGAAACCAACTCTACATTAAAGTAGACCTATCCGATTAACCGTGTCGCTCTCTCACGCTCTCCCGTGGTCCATTATCACACTAGTCTAATAAACCACGATCATTCCTAAAGATTGGTTAGTTTACACCAGTTTATCAACATCTATGAGTAACAACAGCTAAGCAACATCTTTGTCATCCAAATACACGCGGACTTCTTGCTTCGTCTGATGACAACAATTCCAGCCTTCCTACCCTACGATACAAAACAATAAACCACGCGTAGTGGGGGATGGTAGCATATCAAATTAATGGTAATCACGCTAGTCGTTATCTTTTTTTAATCGTCGTTAAAATGACTAAATAATAGGCAGACATAAATTCGCTCCCTACTCTTACCGGTTGTTGCTTGCGTCGGACAGCCGTTTTCCCAAGCGGAGGTTGGTGATGCCTCTTTGGCAGCCCGCTCCGGGGGTACTGGCTGTAGGCTTTGTTGATGCGCCCTACTTGGTCCCTCTTCTCCCGCCTACTATTGGCACCTTCGCCCGCTTCTTCCCCGGTATCCAGGGTACTAAAGTTCCACACGATCAGCGTCTGAACCAGGAGAACTGTCAGCGCGACTATCAGCGCTGATTTGGAGCGGCGAGCCAGCTTGCGACCGCACATATTGCCCACCATATTTCTCACTCTCTCTATCTCGGCTCAAGCTGCGAGCTGCCCCCGTCGGGTAAGCGCTGACAGCAGGGGTGGCTGAGAGGGTTTCAGCGCCGCCTGCGTCTATGGACTGGAGCTACTGGCAGGGACTAGAGAGCGAGAGAAGAGGGGAGGGAGGGAGGAAAATGGGGGTGAATTGGCTGAGGTTTGAGATGAGGAGAAAGAGGAAGACTAAGAGAGAGGACGCTGCGCACTCTTGTGGTGTTGTCCACACATGACCTCCTATTTAAACGTCTAGTTTAGACCAGGGGTCAGCCTGCTACTGGTACTGGACAGCTATAGGATGTGCAGGGCAGGTTTTTGTTCCAGCCCTTCTTCTGACACCGCCTGGTATAGAGGTCCTGGATGGCAGGAAGCTTGGCCCCAGTGATGTACTGGGCCGTTCGCACTACCCTCTGTAGTGCCTTGCGGTCGGAGGCCGAGCAGTTGCAATACCAGGCAGTGATGCAACCAGTCAGGAGGTCATGCTCTCGATGGTGCAGCTGTAGAACCTTTTGAGGATCAGAGGACTCATGCCAAACCTGGAACTCTCCAAGGTATCTCACTGGAACTCTCCAAGTTATCCCTGTGTGTGTGTATGATCGAGGGAGGGAGCGAGAGATAGAGAGAAGGAGAGAGGTAGAGCGAGATAGAGGGGGAAAGGGAGGAAGAGAGAGATAGAGAGAAGGAGAGAGGTAGAGCGAGATAGAGAGAAGGAGAGAGGTAGAGCGAGATAGAGGGGGAAAGGGAGGGAGCGAGAGATAGAGAGAAGGAGAGAGGTAGAGCGAGATAGAGGGGGAAAGGGAGGAAGAGAGATAGAGAGAAGGAGAGAGGTAGAGCGAGATAGAGAGAAGGAGAGAGGTAGAGGGGGAAAGGGAGGAAGAGAGAAGGAGAGAGGTAGAGCGAGATAGAGAGAAGGAGAGAGGTAGAGTGAGATAGAGGGGGAAAGGGAGGAAGAGAGATAGAGAGAAGGAGAGAGGTAGAGCGAGATAGAGAGAAGGAGAGAGGTAGCGCGAGATAGAGGAGGAAAGGGAGGAAGAGAGAGATAGAGAGAAGGAGAGAGGTAGAGCGAGAGAGGGGGAAAGGGAGGAAGAGAGAGATAGAGAGAAGGAGAGAGGTAGAGCGAGATAGAGAGAAGGAGAGAGGTAGAGCGAGATAGAGGAGGAAAGGGAGGAAGAGAGAGATAGAGAGAAGGAGAGAGGTAGAGCGAGATAGAGGGGGAAAGGGAGGAGGAGAGAGAAGGGCAAGAGAGGGGAGACCCATGTGTCCTGTGTTTTCCATAGTTAACCTGGTTTGACTCCTACTGGGAGTCTCTCTGTGCTGAGAGGCAGAACACCAAGAAAACAAATAACAAACAACTCAACCACTAAACTGGAAAGACAAGAAGAGGAGCTTGTCTTTTTTCCAAAATAACATATTATTTTTCCAAAATAAAGAGCCCAAGCTCTGCTGATCTGATAACATGCAGCATACTCCTCCTAATAGGTAGGATGACACAGAGTACAACCTCCCCTCCATTCATCCCCCTATTCCTGCCTCACTCTCTCTCTCTCTGTACCCCTTCCCTCTCATCTCTCCCTCAATCAAGGCACCTGAGTGGCGCAGCGGTCTAAGACACTGCATCTCAGTGTAAGAGGTGTCACTACAGTCCCTGGTTCAAATCCAGGCTGTGTGTGTGTGACCGTGATTGGGGGTCACATAGGGCGGTGCACAACTGGCCCAGTGTTGTCTGGGGTTGGCCTTCACTGTAAATAAGAATTAGTTCTTAACTGACTTGCCAATATAAATATATATAATAATCCTTCACTATCCCTCCGATCCCTCCGCCTCCGATCCCTCCCTCCGATCCCTCCCTCCGATCCCTCCCTCTGCCTCCGATCCCTCCCTCCGATCCCTCCCTCCGATCCCTCCCTCTGCCTCCGATCCCTCCCTCCGATCCCTCCCTCCGCCTCCGATCCCTCCCTCTGATCCCTCCCTCCGCCTCCCTCTGATCCCTCCCTCCGCCTCCGATCCCTCCCTCCGATCCCTCCCTCCGCCTCCGATCCCTCCCTCCGCCTCCAATCCCTCCCTCCGCCTCCGATCCCTCCCTCCCTCCGATCCCTCCCTCCGCCTCCGATCCCTCCCTCCGATCCCTCCCTCCCTCCGATCCCTCCCTCCGATCCCTCCCTCCGCCTCCGATCCCTCCCTCCGATCCCTCCCTCCGATCCCTCCCTCCGCCTCCGATCCCTCCCTCCGATCCCTCCCTCCGCCTCCGATCCCTCCCTCCGCCTCTGATCCCTCCCTCCGATCCCTCCCTCCGCCTCCAATCCCTCCCTCCCCCTCCGATCCCTCCCTCCGATCCCTCCCTCCGATCCCTCCCTCCGCCTCCGATCCCTCCCTCCGATCCCTCACTCCGCCTCCCTCTGATCCCTCCCTCCGCCTCCCTCTGATCCCTCCCTCCGCCTCCGATCCCTCCCTCCGATCCCTCCCTCCGCCTCCCTCTGATCCCTCCCTCCGCCTCCGATCCCTCCCTCCGCCTCCGATCCCTCCCTCCGATCCCTCCCTCCGCCTCCCTCTGATCCCTCCCTCCGCCTCCCTCTGATCCCTCCCTCCCTCCGCCTCCCTCTGATCCATCCCTCCGCCTCCCTCTGATCCATCCCTCCGCCTCCGATCCCTCCCTCCGATCCCTCCCTCCGCCTCCGATCCCTCCCTCCGATCCCTCCCCCCCGCCTCCGATCCCTCCCTCCGATCCCTCCCTCCGATCCCTCCCTCCGCCTCCGATCCCTCCCTCCGATCCCTCCCCCCGCCTCCGATCCCTCCCTCCGATCCCTCCCTCTGCCTCCGATCCCTCCCTCCGATCCCTCCCTCCGCCTCCGATCCCTCCCTCTGATCCCTCCCTCCCTCCGATCCCTCCCTCCCTCCGCCTCCGATCCCTCCCTCTGATCTCTCCCTCCGCCTCCGATCCCTCCCTCCGCCTCCGATCCCTCCCTCCGCCTCCGATCCCTCCCTCCGCCTCCCTCCGATCCCTCCCTCCGCCTCTGATCCCTCCCTCCGATCCCTCCCTCCGCCTCCGATCCCTCCCTCCGCCTCCGATCCCTCCCTCCAATCCCTCCCTCCGCCTCCGATCCCTCCCTCCCTCCCTCCCTCTGATCCCTCCCTCTGATCCCTCCCTCCGATCCCTCCCTCTCACCCAAACCATCACAGTGTAATAACAGAAATAGAACATGCATATACACACACCTTCAGTTCTTGTTCCTCTTCAACTGAGTCCCAAAATGGCACCCTATTCCCCCCATAAGGGAAGGTGTAGGGTCTAGGGTGCCCTTTGGGACTCTGTGACTCACTAGTTTATCCAATCACTGAACTGACAATCAATCCCTAACCAGACAGACATAATAAAACACGTCATGCTTTTATCGTTCAATTAATTAATGACTGAAGTGATAAATGTTTCATAAACAAGTATGCTGGGGCGGGTTGGCGGTCGGTTGGTTACCTACAGTACCACTGAACTGGGATAAATCATTCAGATGACATTTGCCGAGGCTCACTCTTTAGAAGCTAGTATGCACTTAATTTGAAATGATGTATTTTGACTGGAAAAGGACTTGGTAGTTAGGATTGTTATCAGGAATTTTCTCTGAAGCATTTCTGTTCAGACTGTGTTGACGTGAGCATGAACACACACACACACACCTGTTTAAAGTGTGTTTTCTGTTCAATGTGTGTGTGCGTGCGTGTGTGTGTGTGTTCAGTGTGTGGGAGTATTATGTGTCCACACTATAGAGTCCTTTATGTGACTCTAGTGTGACCCAACCAGGACCAGTCAACGACTACTCGGCGAGTCCAGTCATGTGAGTGTGTGTGTATGTGCATATGTGCGTATGTATGTGTGTGCGTGCTTATGTGTGTGTGTGTGTGTGTGTGTGTGTGTGTGTGTGTGTGTGTGTGTGTGTGTGTGTGTGTGTGTGAGTCCATGGATGTAGTGAAACATCAACTACAGTAAACAACTTAATTGATTTCCATGTAATGGGGAAGGTGACACATAGTCAGCTGTACAACTGAATGCATTCAACCCAAATATGTCTTCCACATTTAACCCCTCTGAATCAGAGAGGTGCGGGGGGCAATAATAAAGTTAATATAATAAAGTTAATATAATAACGGACAATAATAAATTAATCAATAATAAATTAATCAATAATAAATTAATCAATAATAAAGTTAATATAATAATTAATCAATAATAAATTAATCAATAATAAAGTTAATATAATAATTAATCAATAATAAATTAATCAATAATAAATTAATCAATAATAAATTAATCAATAATAAATTAATCAATAATAAATTAATCAATAATAAATTAATCTATAATAAAGTAATCAATGATAAAGTTATCTTTTGTGAATACCGCACAACTAGAAAGAGATTAACATGGTGAATACCACACAACTAGAAAGAGATTAACATGGTGAATACCACACAACTAGAAAGAGATTAACATGGTGAATACCACACAACTAGAAAGAGATTACCATGGTGAATACCACACAACTAGAAAGAGATTAACATGGTGAATACCACACAACTAGAAAGAGATTAACATGGTGAATACCACACAACTAGAAAGAGAAGAACATGGTGAATACCACACAACTAGAAAGAGATTAACATGGTGAATACCACACAACTAGAAAGAGATTAACATGGTGAATACCACACAACTAGAAAGAGATTAACATGGTGAATACCACACAACTAGAAAGAGATTAACATGGTGAATACCACACAACTAGAAAGAGATTAACATGGCGAATACCACACAACTAGAAAGAGATTAACATGGCGAATACCACACAACTAGAAAGAGATTAACATGGTGAATACCACACAACTAGAAAGAGATTAACATAGTGAATACCACACAACTAGAAAGAGATTAACATGGTGAATACCACACAACTAGAAAGAGATTAACATGGTGAATACCACACAACTAGAAAGAGATTAACATGGTGAATACCACACAACTAGAAAGAGATTAACATGGCGAATACCACACAACTAGAAAGAGATTAACATGGTGAATACCACACAACTAGAAAGAGATTACCAAGGTGAATACCACACAACTAGAAAGAGATTAACATGGTGAATACCACACAACTAGAAAGAGATTAACATGGTGAATACCACACAACTAGAAAGAGATTAACATGGTGAATACCACACAACTAGAAATAGATTAACATGGTGAATACCACACAACTAGAAAGAGATTAACATGGTGAATACCACACAACTAGAAAGAGATTAACATGGTGAATACCACACAACTAGAAAGAGATTAACATGGTGAATACCACACAACTAGAAAGAGATTAACATGGCGAATACCACACAACTAGAAAGAGATTAACATGGCGAATACCACACAACTAGAAAGAGATTAACATGGCGAATACCACACAACTAGAAAGAGATTAACATGGTGAATACCACACAACTAGAAAGAGATTAACATGGTGAATACCACACAACTAGAAAGAAATTAACATGGTGAATACCACACAACTAGAAAGAGATTAACATGGTGAATACCACACAACTAGAAAGAGATTAACATGGTGAATACCACACAACTAGAAAGAGATTAACATGGCGAATACCACACAACTAGAAAGAGATTAACATGGTGAATACCACACAACTAGAAAGAGATTAACATGGTGAATACCACACAACTAGAAAGAGATTAACATGGCGAATACCACACAACTAGAAAGAGATTAACATGGCGAATACCACACAACTAGAAAGAGATTAACATGGCGAATACCACACAACTAGAAAGAGATTAACATGGCGAATACCACACAACTAGAAAGAGATTACCAAGGTGAATACCACACAACTAGAAAGAGATTAACATGGTGAATACCACACAACTAGAAAGAGATTAACATGGCGAATACCACACAACTAGAAAGAGAAGAACATGGTGAATACCACACAACTAGAAAGAGATTACCATGGTGAATACCACACAACTAGAAAAAGATTAACATGGCGAATACCACACAACTAGAAAGAGATTAACATGGCGAATACCACACAACTAGAAAGAGATTAACATGGTGAATACCACACAACTAGAAAGAGAAGAACATGGTGAATACCACACAACTAGAAAGAGATTAACATGGTGAATACCACACAACTAGAAAGAGATTAACATGGTGAATACCACACAACTAGAAAAAATAAAGTGATTTTTTACTGCCACCCATTTCTGATGACAGTTTCTTTTATGATAGATTGGATTGGTAATCATGCTGGGTGGTGTCTACTGTAGTGGTGTCTGGATTGGTAATCATGCTGGGTGGTGTCTACTGTAGTGGTGTCTGGATTGGTAATCATGCTGGGTGGTGTCTACTGTAGTGGTGTCTGGTTTCTTTTATGATAGATTGGATTGGTAATCATGCTGGGTGGTGTCTACTGTAGTGGTGTCTGGTTTCTTTTATGATAGATTGGATTGGTAATCATGCTGGGTGGTGTCTACTGTAGTGGTGTCTGGTTTCTTTTATGATAGATTGGATTGGTAATCATGCTGGGTGGTGTCTACTGTAGTGGTGTCTGGATTGGTAATCATGCTGGGTGGTGTCTACTGTAGTGGTGTCTGGATTGGTAATCATGCAGGGTGGTGTCTACTGTAGTGGTGTCTGGATTGGTAATCATGCTGGGTGGTGTCTACTGTAGTAGTGTCTGGATTGGTAATCATGCTGGGTGGTGTCTACTGTAGTGGTGTCTGGATTGGTAATCATGCTGGGTGGTGTCTACTGTAGTGGTGTCTGGATTGGTAATCATGCTGGGTGGTGTCTACTGTAGTAGTGTCTGGATTGGTAATCATGCTGGGTGGTGTCTACTGTAGTAGTGTCTGGATTGGTAATCATGCTGGGTGGTGTCTACTGTAGTGGTGTCTGGATTGGTAATCATGCTGGGTGGTGTCTACTGTAGTGGTGTCTGGATTGGTAATCATGCTGGGTGGTGTCTACTGTAGTGGTGTCTGGATTGGTAATCATGCTGGGTGGTGTCTACTGTAGTAGTGTCTGGATTGGTAATCATGCTGGGTGGTGTCTACTGTAGTGGTGTCTGGATTGGTAATCATGCTGGGTGGTGTCTACTGTAGTGGTGTCTGGATTGGTAATCATGCTGGGTGGTGTCTACTGTAGTGGTGTCTGGATTGGTAATCATGCTGGGTGGTGTCTACTGTAGTGGTGTCTGGATTGGTAATCATGCTGGGTGGTGTCTACTGTAGTGGTGTCTGGATTGGTAATCATGCTGGGTGGTGTCTACTGTAGTGGTGTCTGGATTGGTAATCATGCTGGGTGGTGTGTATTGTAGTGGTGTCTGGATTGGTAATCATGCTGGGTGGTGTCTACTGTAGTGGTGTCTGGATTGGTAATCATGCTGGGTGGTGTCTACTGTAGTGGTGTCTGGATTGGTAATCATGCTGGGTGGTGTCTACTGTAGTGGTGTCTGGATTGGTAATCATGCTGGCTGGTGTCTACTGTAGTGGTGTCTGGATTGGTAATCATGCTGGGTGGTGTCTACTGTAGTGGTGTCTGGATTGGTAATCATGCTGGGTGGTGTCTACTGTAGTGGTGTCTGGATTGGTAATCATGCTGGGTGGTGTCTACTGTAGTGGTGTCTGGATTGGTAATCATGCTGGGTGGTGTCTACTGTAGTGGTGTCTGGTTTCTTTTATGATAGATTGGATTGGTAATCATGCTGGGGTGGTGTCTACTGTAGTGGTGTCTGGTTTCTTTTATGATAGATTGGATTGGTAATCATGCTGGGTGGTGTCTACTGTAGTGGTGTCTGGTTTCTTTTATGATAGATTGGATTGGTAATCATGCTGGGTGGTGTCTACTGTAGTGGTGTCTGGATTGGTAATCATGCTGGGTGGTGTCTACTGTAGTGGTGTCTGGATTGGTAATCATGCTGGGTGGTGTCTACTGTAGTGGTGTCTGGATTGGTAATCATGCTGGGTGGTGTCTACTGTAGTAGTGTCTGGATTGGTAATCATGCTGGGTGGTGTCTACTGTAGTGGTGTCTGGATTGGTAATCATGCTGGGTGGTGTCTACTGTAGTGGTGTCTGGATTGGTAATCATGCTGGGTGGTGTCTACTGTAGTAGTGTCTGGATTGGTAATCATGCTGGGTGGTGTCTACTGTAGTAGTGTCTGGATTGGTAATCATGCTGGGTGGTGTCTACTGTAGTGGTGTCTGGATTGGTAATCATGCTGGGTGGTGTCTACTGTAGTGGTGTCTGGATTGGTAATCATGCTGGGTGGTGTCTACTGTAGTGGTGTCTGGATTGGTAATCATGCTGGGTGGTGTCTACTGTAGTAGTGTCTGGATTGGTAATCATGCTGGGTGGTGTCTACTGTAGTGGTGTCTGGATTGGTAATCATGCTGGGTGGTGTCTACTGTAGTGGTGTCTGGATTGGTAATCATGCTGGGTGGTGTCTACTGTAGTGGTGTCTGGATTGGTAATCATGCTGGGTGGTGTCTACTGTAGTGGTGTCTGGATTGGTAATCATGCTGGGTGGTGTCTACTGTAGTGGTGTCTGGATTGGTAATCATGCTGGGTGGTGTCTACTGTAGTGGTGTCTGGATTGGTAATCATGCTGGGTGGTGTCTACTGTAGTGGTGTCTGGATTGGTAATCATGCTGGGTGGTGTCTACTGTAGTGGTGTCTGGATTGGTAATCATGCTGGCTGGTGTCTACTGTAGTGGTGTCTGGATTGGTAATCATGCTGGGTGGTGTCTACTGTAGTGGTGTCTGGATTGGTAATCATGCTGGGTGGTGTCTACTGTAGTGGTGTCTGGATTGGTAATCATGCTGGCTGGTGTCTACTGTAGTGGTGTCTGGATTGGTAATCATGCTGGGTGGTGTCTACTGTAGTGGTGTCTGGATTGGTAATCATGCTGGGTGGTGTCTACTGTAGTAGTGTCTGGATTGGTAATCATGCTGGGTGGTGTCTACTGTAGTGGTGTCTGGATTGGTAATCATGCTGGGTGGTGTCTACTGTAGTGGTGTCTGGTTTCTTTTATGATAGATTGGATTGGTAATCATGCTGGGTGGTGTCTACTGTAGTGGTGTCTGGATTGGTAATCATGCTGGGTGGTGTCTACTGTAGTGGTGTCTGGATTGGTAATCATGCTGGGTGGTGTCTACTGTAGTGGTGTCTGGATTGGTAATCATGCTGGGTGGTGTCTACTGTAGTGGTGTCTGGTTTCTTTTATGATAGATTGGATTGGTAATCATGCTGGGTGGTGTCTACTGTAGTGGTGTCTGGATTGGTAATCATGCTGGGTGGTGTCTACTGTAGTGGTGTCTGGATTGGTAATCATGCTGGGTGGTGTCTACTGTAGTGGTGTCTGGATTGGTAATCATGCTGGGTGGTGTCTACTGTAGTGGTGTCTGGATTGGTAATCATGCTGGGTGGTGTCTACTGTAGTGGTGTCTGGATTGGTAATCATGCTGGGTGGTGTCTACTGTAGTGGTGTCTGGATTGGTAATCATGCTGGGTGGTGTCTACTGTAGTGGTGTCTGGATTGGTAATCATGCTGGGTGGTGTCTACTGTAGTGGTGTCTGGATTCTTTTATGATAGCAAGTTTACTATCCAATAACAGCTACTGTTAAACTACTTAATAAAATACTTGTTATGATCAGTCTGACACGCATACGTTGTTTTCTCCCTGTTTTAATCAAATACAGTACATCTTATAAGAAGAAAAAAACACATTCATGTCAATAACGTTTTACTGTGTTGTTTGCTCGCAGTAGTGTGTGTGTGAGTTTGTCTGTGTGTGTGAGTTTGTCTGTGTGTGTGTGTGTGTGTGTGTGCGTTAATTGCTTGCAGTAGGTTAGTGGCTGTTAGTGTTCTCTCTCTGAGGAAGTGTTAACATGGCTATTTCCCTCATTCTCTTTCTCTCCACCTCTCCTCTCTCCTTCACTCTACCTCCTCTCTCCTTCACTCTACCTCCTCTCTCCACCTCTCCTTCACTCTACCTCCTCTCTCCACCTCTCCTTCACTTTACCTCCTCTCTCCATCTCTCCTTCACTCTACCTCCTCTCTCCACCTTTCCTTCAATCTACCTCCTCTCTCCACCTCTCCTTCACTCTACCTCCTCTCTCCTTCTCTCTCCACCTCTACTTCACTCTACCTCCTCTCTCCTTCTCTCCTCTCTCCTTCACGCTACCTCCTCTCTCCACCTCTCCTTCACTTTACCTCCTCTCTCCATCTCACCTTCACTCTACCTCCTCTATCCACCTCTCCTTCACTATACCTCCTCTCTCCACCTCTCCTTCACTCTACCTCCTCTCTCCACCTCTCCTTGTCTTTCTTCCATTCTCTCTACCTCTCCTGGTCTCTCCACCTCTCCTGGTCTCTCCACCTCTCCTTGTCTCTCCTCCATTCTCTCCACCTCTCCTGGTCTCTCCTCCTCTCCTGGTCTCTCCACCTCTCCTGGTCTCTCCTCCTCTCCTGGTCTCTCCACCTCTCCTTGTCTCTCCTCCATTCTGACAGTACATGTGTAACACTGCAACTATTGATGACATCATTTCCTGGCACTCCGTCCTAACTGTCCAACTCAGCCCTATAAAAACGCCCTAAATGACACAACCCTAACACACACATACACACACAAACCAATACACACACACACAACCACACACAGTCTTGTACAGCTAACCTTGTGGGGACACACAATTCAGACCCATTCAAACCCTATTTTCCCTAACCCCTTACCCTAACCTGTACTCTTACCCTAACCTTAAGCCCAATTTTTTTTTTTTACCTTAGCACCTAAACCCTAAAACTAACCCTAGCTCCTCATCCTAAAACGAACCCTATCTCCTAATCCTAAAACTAACCCTAGCTCCAAATCCTAAAACTAACCCTAGCTCTTAACACTAGAACTAACCCTATCTCCTAACACTAGAACTAACCCTATCTCCTAACCCTAAAACTAACCCTAGCTCCTAATCCTAAAACTAACCCTAGCTCCTAACCCTAAAACTAACCCTAGCTCCTAATCCTAAAACTAACCCTAGCTCCTAACCCTAAAACTAACCCTAGCTCCTAATCCTAAAACTAACCCTAGCTCCTAACCCTAAAACTAACCCTAGCTCCTAATCCTAAAACTAACCCTAGCTCCTAACCCTAAAACTAACCCTAGCTCCTAATCCTAAAACTAACCCTAGCTCCCTTAACCCTAAACCTCCTAGAAACAGCATTTGACCTTGTGGGGGACAAACAAAATGTCCTCAGTTGATCTCATTTTTGTTCGTTTCCCATTCTTGTGGGGACTTAGTTAAACACATCCACACACAAACCGATCCACACATCCACACACACAGCTATCTCCTTAGCTGACCCTGGGGACGAGCTGTGTGCCACATTGTGTTAGTAAACATCAGTGAACCAAAGCTGTTGTTGTGATATCAGTTTCAATGGGTCAGACCCCTCAGACAGTACAGAGGGGGAAACCATGTGTTTTATTATGTGTTCCCTCTCACACACACACACTGGCATGGACATATGTTGACACACACACACACACACACACACACACACACACACACACACACACACACTGGTACGGTCGTATACACACACACACACTGGTACGGACATACACACACACACACACACGGTTACGGACGTATACACACACACACACACACACTGGCATGGACATATGTTGACACACACACACACACACACACACACACTGGTACGGTCGTATACACACACACACACTGGTACGGACATACACACACACACACACGGGTACGGACGTATACACACACACACACACACACACACACACTGGTACGGAAGTATGCAGATACACACACACACGGACATATGTTGACACACACACACACACACTGGTACGGACATATGCAGACACACACACACACACACACACACACAGACTGGCACAGACATATGCAGACACACACAGAGACTGGCACAGACATATGCAGACACACACACACTGGCAGTGGTACAGAAGTAGGCAGACACACAGACACACACACACACACACACACACACACACACACAGGCAGTGGTACAGATGTAGGCAGGCACACACACACACACACACACACACACACACATCTTGGGGCTAAACGTTTTGGCAGCACACACAACATCCTGTCAGGATGAGAGCAGTGTATTATTGTTGTCGTGGAGACCCCAGCACTGACAGATGTTCCACTGGAGGCTAGTAGAACCCTGGGTAGAGGGTTCTACTAGCTGAACACAGAACACACACACACTGGCAAAGATATATGCAGTCAGACACATGAACACACACACACACAGGTACAGGAATCCTGGGCCCTGGGGAGAGAGCGAGGAGAACAGAGAACATTAGCCACTACCACTGATCTGGAACCAGTTAGAACCCAGAACCATCCATTGTTCTCTAGAGCAGAGAGGACACAGTAAAGGAAGAACAAGGCTGGTGTCTGGATTGGTAATCATGCTGGGTGGTGTCTACTGTAGTGGTGTCTACTGTAGTGGTGTCTACTGTAGTGGTGTCTGGATTGGTAATCATGCTGGGTGGTGTCTACTGTAGTGGTGTCTGGATTGGTAATCATGCTGGGTGGTGTCTACTGTAGTAGTGTCTGGATTGGTAATCATGCTGGGTGGTGTCTACTGTAGTGGTGTCTGGATTGGTAATCATGCTGGGTGGTGTCTACTGTAGTGGTGTCTGGATTGGTAATCATGCTGGGTGGTGTCTACTGTAGTAGTGGTGTCTGGATTGGTAATCGTGTTGGGTGGTGTCTACTGTAGTGGTGTCTGGATTGGTAATCATGCTGGGTGGTGTCTACTGTAGTGGTGTCTGGATTGGTAATCATGCTGGGTGGTGTCTACTGTAGTGGTGTCTGGATTGGTAATCATGCTGGGTGGTGTGTATTGTAGTGGTGTCTGGATTGGTAATCATGCTGGGTGGTGTCTACTGTAGTGGTGTCTGGATTGGTAATCATGCTGGGTGGTGTCTACTGTAGTGGTGTCTGGATTGGTAATCATGCTGGGTGGTGTCTACTGTAGTGGTGTCTGGATTGGTAATCATGCTGGGTGGTGTCTACTGTAGTAGTGTCTGGATTGGTAATCATGCTGGGTGGTGTCTACTGTAGTGGTGTCTGGATTGGTAATCATGCTGGGTGGTGTCTACTGTAGTAGTGTCTGGATTGGTAATCATGCTGGGTGGTGTCTACTGTAGTGGTGTCTGGATTGGTACTCATGCTGGGTGGTGTCTACTGTAGTGGTGTCTGGATTGGTAATCATGCTGGGTGGTGTCTACTGTAGTGGTGTCTGGATTGGTAATCATGCTGGGTGGTGGATACTGTAGTGGTGTCTGGATTGGTAATCATGCTGGGTGGTGTCTACTGTAGTGGTGTCTGGATTGGTAATCATGCTGGGTGGTGTCTACTGTAGTGGTGTCTGGATTGGTAATCATGCTGGGTGGTGTCTACTGTAGTAGTGTCTGGATTGGTAATCATGCTGGGTGGTGGATACTGTAGTGGTGTCTAGATTGGTAATCATGCTGGGTGGTGTCTACTGTAGTGGTGTCTGGATTGGTAATCATGCTGGGTGGTGTCTACTGTAGTGGTGTCTGGATTGGTAATCATGCTGGGTGGTGTCTACTGTAGTGGTGTCTGGATTGGTAATCATGCTGGGTGGTGTCTACTGTAGTGGTGTCTGGATTGGTAATCATGCTGGGTGGTGTCTACTGTAGTGGTGTCTGGATTGGTACTCATGCTGGGTGGTGGATACTGTAGTGGTGTCTGGATTGGTAATCATGCTGGGTGGTGTGTATTGTAGTGGTGTCTGGATTGGTAATCATGCTGGGTGGTGTCTACTGTAGTGGTGTCTGGATTGGTAATCATGCTGGGTGGTATCTACTGTAGTGGTGTCTGGATTGGTAATCATGCTGGGTGGTGTCTACTGTAGTAGTGTCTGGATTGGTAATCATGCTGGGGTGGTGTCTACTGTAGTGGTGTCTGGATTGGTAATCATGCTGGGTGGTGTCTACTGTAGTGGTGTCTGGATTGGTACTCATGCTGGGTGGTGGATACTGTAGTGGTGTCTGGATTGGTAATCATGCTGGGTGGTGTGTATTGTAGTGGTGTCTGGATTGGTAATCATGCTGGGTGGTGTCTACTGTAGTGGTGTCTGGATTGGTAATCATGCTGGGTGGTATCTACTGTAGTGGTGTCTGGATTGGTAATCATGCTGGGTGGTGTCTACTGTAGTAGTGTCTGGATTGGTAATCATGCTGGGTGGTGTCTACTGTAGTGGTGTCTGGATTGGTAATCATGCTGGGTGGTATCTACTGTAGTGGTGTCTGGATTGGTAATCATGCTGGGTGGTATCTACTGTAGTAGTGTCTGGATTGGTAATCATGCTGGGTGGTGTGTATTGTAGTGGTGTCTGGATTGGTAATCATGCTGGGTGGTGTCTACTGTAGTGGTGTCTGGATTGGTAATCATGCTGGGTGGTGTCTCCTGTAGTGGTGTCTGGATTGGTAATCATGCTGGGTGGTGTCTACTGTAGTGGTGTCTGGATTGGTAATCATGCTGGGTGGTGTCTACTGTAGTGGTGTCTGGATTGGTAATCATGCTGGGTGGTGTCTACTGTAGTGGTGTCTGGATTGGTAATCATGCTGGGTGGTGTCTACTGTAGTGGTGTCTGGATTGGTACTCATGCTGGCTGGTGTCTACTGTAGTAGTGTCTGGATTGGTAATCATGCTGGGTGATGTCTACTGTAGTGGTGTCTGGATTGGTAATCATGCTGGGTGGTGTGTATTGTAGTGGTGTCTGGATTGGTAATCATGCTGGGTGGTGTGTATTGTAGTGGTGTCTGGATTGGTAATCATGCTGGGTGGTGTCTACTGTAGTAGTGTCTGGATTGGTAATCATGCTGGGTGGTGGATACTGTAGTAGTGTCTGGATTGGTAATCATGCTGGGGGGTAGTTTAGTGATAGAATGTTTCCTAACTGTGTGCTATCAGGAAACACTTCCACACTCCATCCCCCAGGTGGCAGCACCAACAGGGTCTAGGTGCTGAGCTAAGCCTTGATAAGAACATCAGGTGTTGCCAATTAAGGTGATGGTCAGTCAGTGTCCCAGTTGGAAAAACCGTGAGGCTGGAGGATTTCATTGGTGTCCTTGAGTCTTTAGTTTGGGCCTTTGGTTTGGTTTAGAGTCTTTAGTTTGGGTCATTGATTTACAGTCTTTAGATTGGGTCTTTGGTTTAGAGTCTTTAGTTTGGAACTTTGGTTTGGTTTAGTGTCTTTAGTTTGGGTCTTTGGTTTGGTTTAATGTCTTTAGTTTGGGTCTTTGGTTTGGTTTAGAGTCTTTAGTTTGGGTCTTTGGTTTGATTTAGAGTCTTTAGTTTGGGTCTTTGATTTGGTTTAGTCTTTCGTTTGGGCCTTTGGTTTGCTTTAGAGTCTTTAGTTTGGGTCTTTGATTTAGAGTCTTTAGTTTGGGTCTTTGGTTTGGTTTAGAGTCTTTAGTTTGGGTCTTTGGTTTGGTTTAGAGTCTTTAGTTTGGGCCTTTGGTTTGCTTTAGAGTCTTTAGTTTGGGTCTTTGGTTTGGTTTAGAGTCTTTAGTTTGGGTCTTTGGTTTGCTTTAGAGTCTTTAGTTTGGGCCTTTGGTTTGCTTTAGAGTCTTTAGTTTGGGTCTTTGGTTTGGTTTAGAGTCTTTAGTTTGGGCCTTTGGTTTGGTTTAGAGTCTTTAGTTTGGGTCTTTGGTTTAGAGTCTTTGGTTTGGGTCTTTGGTTTGGTTTAGTGTCTTTAGTTTGGGTCTTTGGTTTGATTTAGTCTTTAGTTTGGGTCTTTGGTTTTCTTTAGAGTCTTTAGTTTGGGCCTTTGGTTTGGTTTAGAGTCTTTAGTTTGGGTCTTTGGTTTGCTTTAGAGTCTTTAGTTTGGGCCTTTGGTTTGGTTTAGAGTCTTTAGTTTGGGCCTTTGGTTTAGAGTCTTTAGTTTGGGTCTTTGGTTTGATTTAGAGTCTTTAGTTAGGGTCTTTGGTATGTTTCCTTTTTGTACATATTAATGTTTCCTCACCATCTGAACCAGTAATAATCCTCTTGGTCAAGAAGAAGCTGGGTCTTACATAAGCAGAATAACAAACAAGTCAAACTACAGAAAGGAGAGAGATAATAATACACACAGGCACAAACCACCTGAGAACACAGCAGGAAAGGGAATGATTGAAAAAAGTGGTTATCTCCACCCTGCTACCACGAAAATACTTCCTCCCTGCTACCATAAAGCGAGTAAATGCAAGTTGAGAAACCTAAGAAATTGAGAAACCTATCCAACCAAAAACATAGAGACCCAGAAAACCTGAGCCTACGCCTTCACTGTGGTGAATCACTAAAACAATACAGAAATACACTACGGAAAAAGAAGGAACAGCACGTCAGAAATCAGCTCAATGCAATTGAAGAATCCGTAGACTCTAACCACTTCTGGGAAAAGTGAAAAGCACTAAACAAACAACAACACGAAGAGTTATCTTCGTATAATCTCTGAAACTGGAAACACTTATCTCCCTCACTAGCTTTAAGCACCAACTGTCAGAGCAGCTCACAGATTACTGCACCTGTACATAGCCCACCTATAATTTAGCCCAAACAACTACCTCTTTCCCAACTGTATTTAATTTTCATTTATTTATTTATTTTGCTCCTTTTCACCCCATTATTTTTATCTCTACTTTGCACATTCTTCCATTGCAAAACTACCATTCCAGTGTTTTACTTGCTATATTGTATTTACTTTGCCATCATGGCCTTTTTTGCCTTTACCTCCCTTCTCACCTCATTTGCTCACATTGTATATAGACTTATTTATACTGCATTATTGACTGTATGTTTGTTTTTACTCCATGTGTAACTCTGTGTCGTTGTATCTGTCGAACTGCTTTGCTTTATCTTGGCCAGGTCGCAATTGTAAATGAGAACTTGTTCTCAACTAGCCACCTGGTTAAATAAAGGTAAAATAAAAATAAATAAATAAATCTATCCAAAATGAAAATGTATGGGTAAACCACTTCTCCAATCTTTTTGCCCCTATACCAAAGACAAACAGAAAAAACATATAGATGATCAAACACAAATATTAGAATCAACTATTAAAGACGACCAGAACCCACTGGATTCTCCAATTATACTGAATGAACTACAGGACAAAATACAAACCCTCCAACCCAAAAGGCCTCTGGTGTTGATGGCATCCTCAATGAAATGATAAAACATACAGAGCACAAATTCCATTTGACTATATTTAAACTCTTTAACATCATTGTCACACCTTAGAGAGCCTTTTTATGTCTCTATTTGGTTTGGTCAGGGTGTGATTTAGGTGGGCATTCTATGTTCTGTTTTCTATGTTTTTTGTATTTCTATGTTTTGGCTGGGTATGGTTCTCAATCAGGGACAGCTGTCTATCGTTGTCTCTGATTGGGAATCATACTTAGGCAGCCTTTTTCCCTGTTGTGATTGTGGGAAGTTGTTTTTGTTAGGGGCACTATAGCACTTGTAAGCGGCATGGGCGTTTTGATTCATTCTTGTTTTGTTGGCGACATTATAAAGATATGTATGCTCACCACGCTGCACCTTGGTCTTCCTCCAACAACGGCCGTGACAATTGTCTATAATAAAACTCTTTAACATCATCCTCAGCTCTGGCATCTTCCCCAATATTTGGAAC
Organism: Oncorhynchus kisutch; assembly: GCF_002021735.2. NCBI lineage: Eukaryota > Metazoa > Chordata > Actinopteri > Salmoniformes > Salmonidae > Oncorhynchus > Oncorhynchus kisutch. The sequence continues at coordinate 14,979,146 of NW_022261983.1, forward strand.
TAAGGACTGATCACCCCAATCCACAAAAGTGGAGACAAATTTGACCCCAATAACTACCGGGGAATATGTGTCAACAGCAACCTTTGGAAAATCCCCTGCATTATCATTAACAGCAGACTTGTATATTTCCTCAGTGGCAGAATACCTGACCACAGCGACTGACCCAAACTTAAGGAAATCTTTGACTATGTACAGACTCAGTGAGCATTGCCTTGCCTTTGACAAAGGCCACTGTAGGCAGACCTGGCTCTCAAGAGAAGACAGGCTATGTGCTCACTGCCCACAAAATGAGGTGGAAACTGAGCTGCCCTTCCTAACCTCTTGCCAAATGTATGACCATATTAGAGACAAATATTTCTGTCAGATTACACAGATCCACAAATAATTTGAAAACAAAACCAATTTTGATAAACTCCCATATCTACTGGGTGAAATACCAGTGTGCCATCACAGCAGCAAGATTTGTGACCTGTTGCCACGAGAAAAGGGCAACCAGTGAAGAACACACACCATTGTAAATAAGACCCTTATTTATGTTTATTTATTTTCTGTTCCTAGGGCCGTCATTGAAAATAAGAATTTGTTCTTAACTGACTTGCCTAATTAAATAAAGGTCAAATAAAAGGTCAAATAAAAAAATTTAATTGAGAGAGAGAAGGGGGGAGGGAGAGAGTGAGTAGTGTTGTGTTTCTCAGCATGCTGTGATGATCCTAGTGTACACGTTGGCTTTGCATACATTTACATGGGGGAGTGTGAGGGAGAGAGATTGCGAGAGAGAAAGAGAGTGTTTTCTGTATTTAAAGAAGAGTCTGAGTACCTGTCACACAGATTCAGATCACACTACACATTGGTGTCCCAAATGGCACCCTCTCCCCTATATAGTGCACTACTGTTAACAAAAGCCCCGTCAAAAGTAGTGCACTATATAGGAAATAGGGTGCCATTTGGGACACTGCCCTAGAGCAAAATCAGACATCCTACCTTCTTCTCAAACCTAAAGATACTATCTCTGTATAGCCAATAGTTTAATAACTGACAGACAAACTGGCCTTAGATAACCTACCTTCTTCTCAAACCTAAAGATACTATCTCAGTAAAGCCAAGAGTCTAACTGACAGACAAACTGGCCTTAGATAACCTACCTTCTTCTCAAACCTAAAGATACTATCTCTGTAAAGCCAAGAGTCTAAATGACAGACAGACTGGTCTATAACTGTATTTATGTTGTGTGAAGCAAAAACATGTGTTTTGAATGTGTCTTGGGGGTGTGTTGTGTACATCTGGTGTATGATGTAGCCTATGAAATAGGCCTGGTTTGATTAAAATATGTAAAACAAATGGTAGTGGTTTCGATTGCAGCTAGTTTATGATTTGAGTGCATCATGGCATACTTATTACCAGTATAACGTTACTGTATATGGCTCAACGGTGCCATCTAGTGACGGTTTCCCTGAATTTAGTTTTAGTGCTTGTTGTCAGTTGGGAGGAAAGGTGAGCGTTTTGTTGTTCTTATTTTATTCCTTAGATTCCTTATTTTATTCCTTATAGGTCTCTGCTGCATTCACATTGATGAAATATAGATTTTGATATGGATATTTAGTCAAATCGTTGGCGTAAAGTTATAATTTCCCAAATGAAACCAACCAACGGCCGAATCTAAAGCGTCTAGGTATGCTAGCTAACATTAGCTAACAGTTAACCTAGCTAGCTAACATTAGCTAACAGTTAACCTAGCTAGCTAACAGTTAATTTAGCTAGCTAAGCTTAGAATATATTCAATGTAAGTTTGATGTTGTACTTTTATGTGAAATGTACCATTTACATCACGTGTTGGACAGCTTAATTACTTGAAGTAACTAAGTATCAAGAAAACACAACTTGCAATTTTTTCGACCACAAATTGTTCTAGCTAACTAGCGGGCTTGTCAAGTTAGCTAGGTACAGTACCTAGCTAGCTGTGCTAGCCACTTCGAGTGAGTTAACTAACGTTACCTGGCTTCTGATAGTTTGGTCAGCTACATACATTAGCCCTTGTCTATAACTGTTCTCCAACTACTTGTGTTTTCTCAGACAGACGTCCTTTGCTGTTTATGTATGGTTGAAGACTTGGCTTGTTAGTTAGCCATGTCTCGCTTTACCAGTGCCTTCATTGCATCTCCTTATAGAAGTGATCAGGCGCCAAAACCAACTGATAAGAGGTGAGTGTGCAGACCTGTGCATGTGCAAAAATCTAGATTTTTTTGGGGGTCAATTTGTGTTTTCATTCATTCTCTCCCTCCCGCTCTCTCTCTTTTTCTCTCTCCCCCTTCCTTTCTATCTCCTCTCTCTTCCCCCTTCTTCTCTCTCCCCACTCTTCCTTCCCACCCCCACTCTTCCAGGTGGATTAGGCCTCCAGAGGGCCTTGTTGTACCCCAGGATGTGGAGAGGGGGCTGGGGCCATGGAGTAAGGACCAGGGGCCGCCCAGCTCAGACCCCCCTCTCCCCCCTCAGCTGTGGGGACCCAAACGGCAGCTAGGCCAGTGTGAGTACTGCACCTCAGATTGCACCCTATTCCCTATATAGTACTTTGCTGCTTTTGACCAGGGCTCTGTTGGCTGATGGCTTGGCCCAGACGAAGGACACAGCCCTGTAAATACAGCTGTATCTTAGCTTACAACAAACTGACCATCCTACCAATCCTCGACTTTGGCGATGTCATTTACAAAATAGCCTCCAATACCCTACTCAACAAATTGGATGCAGTCTATCACAGTGCAATCCGTTTTATCACCAAAGCCCCATATACTACCCACCATTGTGACCTGTACGCTCTCGTTGGCTGGCCCTCGCTTCATACTCGTCGCCAAACCCACTGGCTCCATGTCATCTACAAGACCCTGCTAGGTAAAGTCCCCCCTTATCTCAGCTCGCTGGTCACCATAGCATCTCCCACCTGTAGTACACGCTCCAGCAGGTATATCTCTCTAGTCACCCCCAAAACCAATTCTTTCTTTGGCCGCCTCTCCTTCCAGTTCTCTGCTGCCAATGACTGGAACGAACTACAAAAATCTCTGAAACTGGAAACACTTATCTCCCTCACTAGCTTTAAGCACCAACTGTCAGAGCAGCTCACAGATTACTGCACCTGTACATAGCCCACCTATAATTTAGCCCAAACAACTACCTCTTTCCCAACTGTATTTAATTTTTATTTATTTATTTATTTTGCTCCTTTGCACCCCATTATTTTTATTTCTACTTTGCACATTCTTCCATTGCAAAACTACCATTCCAGTATTTTACTTGCTATATTGTATTTACTTTGCCATCATGGCCTTTTTTGCCTTTACCTCCCTTCTCACCTCATTTGCTCACATTGTATATAGACTTGTTTATACTGCATTATTGACTGTATGTTTGTTTTTACTCCATGTGTAACTCTGTGTCGTTTTATCTGTCGAACTGCTTTGCTTTATCTTGGCCAGGTCGCAATTGTAAATGAGAACTTGTTCTCAACTTGCCTACCTGGTTAAATAAAGGTACTCCCTCTCTCTCCCACCCTCTTCCCCCTACAGCCAGCCCTGGACCCAGGGTTCCCATGGATACTGCTACCAGGTACAGGATGACCAGCAGACAGCAGACAGGAACAGCTATCCTGGGTGGGTGTACTCACTGTGTGTGTAGTGGGTGTGTGTTACAGGCGAGGCACAGGTCTATAGATGATGATGGTGTGTGTGTGTGTGTGTTGTAGTGCGTGGTTGTCGCAGGCAGAGTCCGCTCCCTCTACAGGGTACAGCTGGAGGGAGACTGGGGCTGTCAGAGGAGGAGGCCAAGGAGCAGATGGAGAACGGTCAGTACCATGTCACTGAGTGTGTGGGCGTGCGTGTGTGTGTGTGTGAGTAGAGAATGGTCAGTACCATGTTATTGTGCATCACCAATGACACTCTATTCCCTACAGTGAAAGTATTCTCACCCCTTTACCTTTTTCCACATTTTGTTGTGTTACTGGCCTATACACAACACCCCATAATGTCAAAGTGGAATTGTGTTTTTTGTTGTTGTTGTTGTTGTTTTTTAATGAAAAGCTTAAATGTCTTCAGTAAGTATTTGTTATGGCAAGCCTACATAAGTTCAGGCGTAAAACATGTGCCTAACAAGTCACATAATAAGTTACATGGACTCACTCTGACTGCAATAATAGTGTTTAACATGATTTTAGTTTGACTACCTCATCTTTGTAACCAACATCTAAATGACAGAATGAAAAGAAGGAAGCCTGTACACAATAAAACATATTCAGAAACATACATCCTGTTTTGCAATAAGGCACTAAAGTAAAACTGCAAAAATGTGGCAAAGAAATTCACTTTATGTCCTGAATACAAATAATTATGTTTGGGGCAAATCAAACACAATACATCACCGAGTACCATATTTTCAAGCGTGGTGGTGGCTGCATCATGTTATGGGTATGCTTGTCATCGGGCAAGAATTAGGGAGTTTTTAGGCTAAAAAGAAACAGAATGGAGCTAGGCAAAGGCAAAATCCTATTTGTATTTATTTTTTATTTCACCTTTATTTAACCAGGTAGACTAGTTGAGAACACCTTTATTTAACCAGGTAGACTAGTTGAGAACACCTTTATTTAACCAGGTAGGCTAGTTGAGAACACCTTTATTTAACCAGGTAGGCCAGTTGAGAACACCTTTATTTAACCAGGTAGGCTAGTTGAGAACACCTTTATTTAACCAGGTAGGCCAGTTGAGAACACCTTTATTTAACCAGGTAGGCTAGTTGAGAACACCTTTATTTAACCAGATAGGCTAGTTGAGAACAAGTTCTCATTTCCAACTGCGACCTGGCCAAGATAAAGCAAAGCAGTGCGTCAAGAACAACAACACAGATTTACACATAAACAAACATACCGTCAACAACACAATAGAAAAAATATATGTACAGCGTGTGTAACTGTAGAAGAGTAAAACCCCTAGAGTTTTATTTGACACTGTACGGCCTTAGGCTGCATGAAAAATAATACACTCTGGCAGCCCGCCCTAGAATTTCATATGCAGAAAAAAAACGCTCTGGCAGCCCGCCCTAGAATTTCATATGCAGAAAAAACAACACTCTGGCAGCCCGCCCTAGAATTTCATATGCAGAAAAAACAACACTCTGGCAGCCCGCCCTAGAATTTCATATGCAGAAAAAACAACACTCTGGCAGCCCGCCCTAGAATTTCATATGCAGAAAAAACAACACTCTGGCAGCCCGCCCTAGAATTTCATAAGCAGAAAAAACAACACTCTGGCAGCCCGCCCTAGAATTTCATATGCAGAAAAAACAACACTCTGGCAGCCCGCCCTAGAATTTCATATGCAGAAAAAACAACACTCTGGCAGCCCGCCCTAGAATTTCATATGCAGAAAAAACAACACTCTGGCAGCCCGCCCTAGAATTTCATATGCAGAAAAAACAACACTCTGGCAGCCCGCCCTAGAATTTCATATGCAGAAAAAACAACACTCTGGCAGCCCGCCCTAGAATTTCATATGCAGAAAAAACAACACTCTGGCAGCCCGCCCTAGAATTTCATATGCAGAAAAAACTACGCTCTGGCAGCCCGCCCTAGAATTTCATATGCAGAAAAAACAATCCTGATAAGGAAATAGGTTGCCTTTAGGGCAGAGTGAGGTTATGTCCCAATCGCTCTACTGTTGAGCAGACACCGTGGAGTTGGTTACCACTCTGCCCTATCGCTCTCCTGTTGAGCAGACACCATGGAGTTGGTTACCACTCTGCCATATCGCTCTACTGTTGAGCAGACACCGTGGAGTTGGTTACCACTCTGCCATATCGCTCTCCTGTTGAGCAGACACCGTGGAGTTGGTTACCACTCTGCCATATCGCTCTCCTGTTGAGCAGACACCGTGGAGTTGGTTACCACTCTGCCATATCGCTCTACTGTTGAGCAGACACCGTGGAGTTGGTTACCACTGCCATATCGCTCTCCTGTTGAGCAGACACCGTGGAGTTGGTTACCACTCTGCCCTATCGCTCTCCTGTTGAGCAGACACCGTGGAGTTGGTTACCACTCTGCCCTATCGCTCTACTGTTGAGCAGACACCGTGGAGTTGGTTACCACTCTGCCCTATCGCTCTACTGTTGAGCAGACACCGTGGAGTTGGTTACCACTCTGCCCTATCGCTCTACTGTTGAGCAGACACCGTGGAGTTGGTTACCACTCTGCCCTATCGCTCTACTGTTGAGCAGACACCGTGGAGTTGGTTACCACTCTGCCCTATCGCTCTACTGTTGAGCAGACACCGTGGAGTTGGTTACCACTCTGCCCTATCGCTCTACTGTTGAGCAGACACCGTGGAGTTGGTTACCACTCTGCCCTATCGCTCTACTGTTGAGCAGACACCGTGGAGTTGGTTACCACTCTGCCCTATCGCTCTCCTGTTGAGCAGACACCGTGGAGTTGGTTACCACTCTGCCCTATCGCTCTCCTGTTGAGCAGACACCGTGGAGTTGGTTACCACTCTGCCCTATCGCTCTCCTATTGAGCAGACACCGTGGAGTTGGTTACCACTCTGCCATATCGCTCTCCTGTTGAGCAGACACCGTGGAGTTGGTTACCACTCTGCCCTATCGCTCTACTGTTGAGCAGACACCGTGGAGTTGGTTACCACTCTGCCCTATCGCTCTACTGTTGAGCAGACACCGTGGAGTTGGTTACCACTCTGCCATATCGCTCTACTGTTGAGCAGACACCGTGGAGTTGGTTACCACTCTGCCCTATCGCTCTACTGTTGAGCAGACACCGTGGAGTTGGTTACCACTCTGCCCTATCGCTCTACTGTTGAGCAGACACCGTGGAGTTGGTTACCACTCTGCCCTATCGCTCTACTGTTGAGCAGACACCGTGGAGTTGGTTACCACTCTGCCATATCGCTCTCCTGTTGAGCAGACACCGTGGAGTTGGTTACCACTCTGCCATATCGCTCTACTGTTGAGCAGACACCGTGGAGTTGGTTACCACTCTGCCCTATCGCTCTACTGTTGAGCAGACACCGTGGAGTTGGTTACCACTCTGCCCTATCGCTCTCCTGTTGAGCAGACACCGTGGAGTTGGTTACCACTCTGCCATATCGCTCTACTGTTGAGCAGACACCGTGGAGTTGGTTACCACTCTGCCATATCGCTCTACTGTTGAGCAGACACCGTGGAGTTGGTTACCACTCTGCCCTATCGCTCTCCTGTTGAGCAGACACCGTGGAGTTGGTTACCACTCTGCCATATCGCTCTACTGTTGAGCAGACACCGTGGAGTTGGTTACCACTCTGCCATATCGCTCTACTGTTGAGCATACACCGTGGAGTTGGTTACCACTCTGCCCTATCGCTCTACTGTTGAGCAGACACCGTGGAGTTGGTTACCACTCTGCCATATCGCTCTACTGTTGAGCAGACACCGTGGAGTTGGTTACCACTCTGCCATATCGCTCTACTGTTGAGCAGACACCGTGGAGTTGGTTACCACTCTGCCATATCGCTCTACTGTTGAGCAGACACCGTGGAGTTGGTTACCACTCTGCCATATCGCTCTACTGTTGAGCAGACACCGTGGAGTTGGTTACCACTCTGCCCTATCGCTCTACTGTTGAGCAGACACCGTGGAGTTGGTTAACACTCTGCCATATCGCTCTCCTGTTGAGCAGACACCGTGGAGTTGGTTACCACTCTGCCATATCGCTCTACTGTTGAGCAGACACCGTGGAGTTGGTTACCACTCTGCCCTATCGCTCTCCTGTTGAGCAGACACCGTGGAGTTGGTGAGAGAGCTGGTTACCATGCCGTCCAGAGACAGAGTCAAAGCTGTACGAGGCCTTCCTGTAAGTCTGGGGGAGCGCAGAAACATCAGGTAAACACACATTATGACGCATTCAACTACTTTACACAGAGACAAACCAATATGTTATTATTTTATTTATTTAACTAGGCAAGTCAGTTAAGAACAAATTCTTATTTTCAATGACGGCCTAGGAACAGTGGGTTAACTGCCTGTTCAGGGGCAGAACGACAGATTTGTACCTTGTCAGCTTGGGGGTTTGAACTTGCAACCTTCCGGTTACTAGTCCAACGCTCTAACCGCTACCCTGGCGCCCCATTCATTCAGGTCTATCTGTAATCATGGTAGCATCCACATTCATGTAGAAGTGTTTAGAAACATCATCTATTCTTATTTACAATAAAAGTGACTCCAAAATGACACAATACATTATTTACCCTTCATTTCTATTGGGCACCAAATCATCTGAAACACAACCTAAACAAACAGCACATGCATCCAATAAGTTTGTAGAGTCACAAGCTTGATGTAGTCATTGTGTGCTAGAAATATGGGACTAAATACTCAACTTTAAACTACTTTAAGACAGATATTTGTCCCAATACTTCTGGTCCCCTAAAATGGGAGGACTAAGT
>NW_022261983.1:14992610-15135110 GCF_002021735.2 Oncorhynchus kisutch
ATCTAAAGGTACACACACACACACACACACATACACACACAGACACACATACACACACACACACACACACACACGTACACTCACACACATTCACACACAGACACACACACACACACACACGTACAGTCACACACATACACACACAGACACACACAGAAACAACCTGCTAGTATTACTGAAGGTACACACACAGAAACAACCTGCTAGTATTGCTGAAGGTACACACAGAAACAACCTGCTAGTATTACTGAAGGTACACACAGAAACAACCTGCTAGTATTACTGAAGGTACACACACAGAAACAACCTGCTAGTATTACTGAAGGTACACACAGAAACAACCTGCTAGTATTACTGAAGGTACACACACAGAAACAACCTGCTAGTATTACTGAAGGTACACACACAGGAACAACCTGCTAGTATTACTGAAGGTACACACACAGAAACAACCTGCTAGTATTACTGAAGGTACACACAGAAACAACCTGCTAGTATTACTGAAGGTACACACACAGAAACAACCTGCTAGTATTACTGAAGGTACACACACAGGAACAACCTGCTAGTATTACTGAAGGTACACACAGAAACAACCTGCTAGTATTACTGAAGGTACACACAGAAACAACCTGCTAGTATTACTGAAGGTACACACACAGGAACAACCTGCTAGTATTACTGAAGGTACACACACAGAAACAACCTGCTAGTATTACTGAAGGTACACACACAGGAACAACCTGCTAGTATTACTGAAGGTACACACACAGGAACAACCTGCTAGTATTACTGAAGGTACACACAGGAACAACCTGCTAGTATTACTGAAGGTACACACAGGAACAACCTGCTAGTATTACTGAAGGTACACACAGGAACAACCTGCTAGTATTACTGAAGGTACACACAGGAACAACCTGCTAGAATTACTGAAGGTACACACACAGAAACAACCTGCTAGTATTACTGAAGGTACACACACAGGAACAACCTGCTAGTATTACTGAAGGTACACACAGAAACAACCTGCTAGTATTACTGAAGGTACACACAGAAACAACCTGCTAGTATTACTGAAGGTACACACAGAAACAACCTGCTAGTATTACTGAAGGTACACACAGAAACAACCTGCTAGTATTACTGAAGGTACACACACAGAAACAACCTGCTAGTATTACTGAAGGTACACACACAGAAACAACCTGCTAGTATTACTGAAGGTACACACAGAAACAACCTGCTAGTATTACTGAAGGTACACACAGAAACAACCTGCTAGTATTACTGAAGGTACACACAGGAACAACCTGCTAGTATTACTGAAGGTACACACAGAAACAACCTGCTAGTATTACTGAAGGTACACACAGAAACAACCTGCTAGTATTTGTATTGAAACCTCTAACTCTGACCTTGTAGGTTGGTTGAGTAGGAGCTATTACATGCAAAAGGCATCCTTCGGGGGGCTGGGGGAACAGACAGAATGAAACACACACACACACACACATCACATGGACCCATACACACACATACACACACACACACACACACACACACACACACACACACACATCTTAATAGCTGTGTTTGTCTAGGAGTCTCTAAGGGAGAGCAGAGTGAAGAGAGAGCTGTCTGTGTCAGACAAGATGAGGGCCTGTCTGGTCCGTCTGGCTGTCTGGCTTCTGTCTGTCTGTCTGGCTACTGGGGCCTGTGTGGCTGTCTACTACCTCTGTCAGCACAACCTGCAGGTCAGTAGCACAAACACACACCACACACACATCTTAATAGCTGTGTTTGTCTAGGAGTCTCTAAGGGAGAGCAGAGTGAAGAGAGAGCTGTCTGTGTCAGACAAGATGAGGGCCTGTCTGGTCCGTCTGGCTGTCTGGCTTCTGTCTGTCTGTCTGGCTACTGGGGCCTGTGTGGCTGTCTACTACCTCTGTCAGCACAACCTGCAGGTCAGTAGCACAAACACACACCACACACACAGTTTAATGTGTTGTACTGTCACCTGGAACTACCTCTGTAAATATGTATGTTTACTGTGTGTGTGTGGGTCCATGTGATGTGTGTGTGTGGGTCCATGTGATGTGTGTGTGGGTCCATGTGATGTGTGTGTGGGTCCATGTGATGTGTGTGTGGGTCCATGTGATGTGTGTGTGGGTCCATGTGATGTGTGTATGGGTCCATGTAATGTGTGTGTGTGGGTCCATGTGATGTGTGTGTGGGTCCATGTGATGTGTGTATGGGTCCATGTAATGTGTGTGTGGGTCCATGTGATGTGTGTGGGTCCATGTGATGTGTGTGTGTGTGTGTGTGTGTGGGTCCATGTGATGTGTGTGTGGGTCCATGTGATGTGTGTGTGGGTCCATGTGATGTGTGTGTGGGTCCATGTGATGTGTGTATGGGTCCATGTGATGTGTGTGGGTCCATGTGATGTGTGTGTGTGTGGGTCCATGTGATGTGTGTGTGTGTGGGTCCATGTGATGTGTGTGTGTGGGTCCATGTGATGTGTGTGTGGGTCCATGTGATGTGTGTGTGGGTCCATGTGATGTGTGTGTGTGGGTCCATGTGATGTGTGTGTGTGGGTCCATGTGTGTGTGTGTGTGTGGGTCCATGTGTGTGTGTGTGTGGGTCCATGTGATGTGTGTGTGGGTCCATGTGATGTGTGTGTGGGTCCATGTGTGTGTGTGTGTGTGTGTGTGTGGGTCCATGTGATGTGTGTGTGTGTGGGTCCATGTGATGTGATGTGTGTGTGTGTGGGTCCATGTGATGTGTGTGTGTGTGTGTGTGGGTCCATGTGATGTGTGTGTGTGGGTCCATGTGATGTGTGTGTGTATGGGTCCATGTGATGTGTGTGTGTGTGGGGGTCCATGTGATGTGTGTGTGGGTGTGTGGGTCCATGTGATGTGTGTGTGGGTCCGTGAGTGTGTGTGTGTGTGGGTCCATGTGATGTGTGTGTGTGGGTCCATGTGATGTGATGTGTGTGTGGGTCCATGTGATGTGATGTGTGTGTGGGTCCATGTGATGTGTGTGTGTGTGGGTCCATGTGATGTGTGTGTGTGTGTGGGTCCGTGATGTGTGTGTGTGTGTGTGTGGGTCCATGTGATGTGTGTGTGGGTCCGTGTGTGTGTGTGTGTGTGGGTCCATGTGATGTGTGTGTGTGTGTGTGTGTGTGGGTCCATGTGATGTGTGTGTGTGTGTGTGTGTGGGTCCATGTGGTGTGTGTGTGGGTCCATGTGGTGTGTGTGTGGGTCCATGTGATGTGTGTGTGTGTGGGTCCATGTGATGTGTGTGTGTGTGTTCCTCCAGCGTGTGGTAACGTCCCCCAGTCCAGAGGATGTCATGACAGAGGCCTGGTCTCTGCTGCTGCCTGTAGCAGTGTGTGTCCTCAACACCTTCATATCACTACTCTACACACACACACACAGACTGGAGCGCTACGATAGCCCACATACACGCGTCTACGTCACGGTGCTCAGGTAACGCACGCAGTACACACACACCCACACACACACGCACAAAGTGTACACGCACACCCACGCACACACAGTACACACACACACCCACGCACACACAGTACACACACACACCCACGCACACACAGTACACACACACCCACACACACACAGTACACACACACACCCACGCACACACAGTAAACAGTAGTAGGTAACGTGTTATTGTCTCTGTGACTGTAACACCCCAGACCCTCAGTAGTAGGTAACATGTTATTGTCTCTGTGACTGTAACACCCCAGACCCTCAGTAGTAGGTAACATGTTATTGTCTCTGTGACTAACACCCCAGACCCTCAGTAGTAGGTAACATGTTATTGTCTCTACTCTGACTGTAACACCCCAGATCCTCAGTAGTAGGTAACATGTTATTGTCTCTGTGACTGTAACACCCCAGACCCTCAGTAGTAGGTAACATGTTATTGTCTCTGTGACTGTAACACCCCAGACCCTCAGTAGTAGGTAACATGTTATTGTCTCTACTCTGACTGTAACACCCCAGATCCTCAGTAGTAGGTAACATGTTATTGTCTCTGTGACTGTAACACCCCAGACCCTCAGTAGTAGGTAACATGTTATTGTCTCTGTGACTGTAACACCCCAGACCCTCAGTAGTAGGTAACATGTTATTGTCTCTGTGACTGTAACACCCCAGACCCTCAGTAGTAGGTAACATGTTATTGTCTCTACTCTGACTGTAACACCCCAGACCCTCAGTAGTAGGTAACATGTTATTGTCTCTGTGACTGTAACACCCCAGACCCTCAGTAGTAGGTAACATGTTATTGTCTCTGTGACTGTAACACCCCAGACCCTCAGTAGTAGGTAACATGTTATTGTCTCTGCTCTGACTGTAACACCCCAGACCCTCAGTAGTAGGCAACATGTTATTGTCTCTGTGACTGTAACACCCCAGACCCTCAGTAGTAGGTAACATGTTATTGTCTCTGTGACTGTAACACCCCAGACCCTCAGTAGTAGGTAACATGTTATTGTCTCTGTGACTGTATCACCCCCAGACCCTCAGTAGTAGGTAACATGTTATTGTCTCTGTGACTGTAACACCCCAGACCCTCAGTAGTAGGTAACATGTTATTGTCTCTGTGACTGTAACACCCCAGACGCTCAGTAGTAGGTAACATGTTAATTGTCTCTGTGACTATAACACCCCAGACCCTCAGTAGTAGGTAAAATGTTATTGTCTCTGTGACTGTAACACCCCAGACCCTCAGTAGTAGGTAACATGTTATTGTCTCTGTGACTGTAACACCCCAGACCCTCAGTAGTAGGTAACATGTTATTGTCTCTGTGACTGTAACACCCCCAGACCCTCAGTAGTAGGTAACATGTTATTGTCTCTACTCTGACTGTAACACCCCAGACCCTCAGTAGTAGGTAAAATGTTATTGTCTCTGTGACTGTAACACCCCAGACCCTCAGTAGTAGGTAACATGTTATTGTCTCTGTGACTGTAACACCCCAGACCCTCAGTAGTAGGTAACATGTTATTGTCTCTGTGACTGTAACACCCCCAGACCCTCAGTAGTAGGTAACATGTTATTGTCTCTGTGACTGTAACACCCCAGACCCTCAGTAGTAGGTAACATGTTATTGTCTCTGTGACTGTAACACCCCAGACCCTCAGTAGTAGGTAACATGTTATTGTCTCTACTCTGACTGTAACACCCCAGATCCTCAGTAGTAGGTAACATGTTATTGTCTCTGTGACTGTAACACCCCAGACCCTCAGTAGTAGGTAACATGTTATTGTCTCTGTGACTGTAACACCCCAGACCCTCAGTAGTAGGTAACATGTTATTGTCTCTGTGACTGTAACACCCCAGACCCTCAGTAGTAGGTAACATGTTATTGTCTCTACTCTGACTGTAACACCCCAGACCCTCAGTAGTAGGTAACATGTTATTGTCTCTGTGACTGTAACACCCCAGACCCTCAGTAGTAGGTAACATGTTATTGTCTCTGTGACTGTAACACCCCAGACCCTCAGTAGTAGGTAACATGTTATTGTCTCTGCTCTGACTGTAACACCCCAGACCCTCAGTAGTAGGCAACATGTTATTGTCTCTGTGACTGTAACACCCCAGACCCTCAGTAGTAGGTAACATGTTATTGTCTCTGTGACTGTAACACCCCAGACCCTCAGTAGTAGGTAACATGTTATTGTCTCTGTGACTGTATCACCCCCAGACCCTCAGTAGTAGGTAACATGTTATTGTCTCTGTGACTGTAACACCCCAGACCCTCAGTAGTAGGTAACATGTTATTGTCTCTGTGACTGTAACACCCCAGACGCTCAGTAGTAGGTAACATGTTAATTGTCTCTGTGACTATAACACCCCAGACCCTCAGTAGTAGGTAAAATGTTATTGTCTCTGTGACTGTAACACCCCAGACCCTCAGTAGTAGGTAACATGTTATTGTCTCTGTGACTGTAACACCCCAGACCCTCAGTAGTAGGTAACATGTTATTGTCTCTGTGACTGTAACACCCCCAGACCCTCAGTAGTAGGTAACATGTTATTGTCTCTACTCTGACTGTAACACCCCAGACCCTCAGTAGTAGGTAAAATGTTATTGTCTCTGTGACTGTAACACCCCAGACCCTCAGTAGTAGGTAACATGTTATTGTCTCTGTGACTGTAACACCCCAGACCCTCAGTAGTAGGTAACATGTTATTGTCTCTGTGACTGTAACACCCCCAGACCCTCAGTAGTAGGTAACATGTTATTGTCTCTGTGACTGTAACACCCCAGACCCTCAGTAGTAGGTAACATGTTATTGTCTCTGTGACTGTAACACCCCAGACCCTCAGTAGTAGGTAACATGTTATTGTCTCTGTGACTGTAACACCCCAGACCCTCAGTAGTAGGTAACATGTTATTGTCTCTGTGACTGTAACACCCCAGACCCTCAGTAGTAGGTAACATGTTATTGTCTCTGCTCTGACTGTAACACCCCAGACCCTCAGTAGTAGGTAGCATGTTATTGTCTCTACTCTGACTGTAACACCCCAGACCCTCAGTAGTAGGTAACATGTTATTGTCTCTGTGACTGTAACACCCCAGACCCTCAGTAGTAGGTAACATGTTATTGTCTCTGTGACTGTAACACCCCCAGACCCTCAGTAGTAGGTAACATGTTATTGTCTCTGTGACTGTAACACCCCAGACCCTCAGTAGTAGGTAACATGTTATTGTCTCTGTGACTGTAACACCCCAGACCCTCAGTAGTAGGTAACATGTTATTGTCTCTGCTCTGACTGTAACACCCCAGACCCTCAGTAGTAGGTAACATGTTATTGTCTCTGTGACTGTAACACCCCAGACCCTCAGTAGTAGGTAACATGTTATTGTCTCTACTCTGACTGTAACACCCCAGACCCTCAGTAGTAGGTAACATGTTATTGTCTCTGCTCTGACTGTAACACCCCAGACCCTCAGTAGTAGGTAACATGTTATTGTCTCTGTGACTGTAACACCCCAGACCCTCAGTAGTAGGTAACATGTTATTGTCTCTACTCTGACTGTAACACCCCAGACCCTCAGTAGTAGGTAACATGTTATTGTCTCTCTGACTGTAACACCCCAGACCCTCAGTAGTAGGTAACATGTTATTGTCTCTGTGACTGTAACACCCCAGACCCTCAGTAGTAGGTAACATGTTATTGTCTCTCCTCTGTGACTGTAACACCCCAGACCCTCAGTAGTAGGTAACATGTTATTGTCTCTACTCTGACTGTAACACCCCAGACCCTCAGTAGTAGGTAACATGTTATTGTCTCTGTGACTGTAACACCCCAGACCCTCAGTAGTAGGTAACATGTTATTGTCTCTGTGACTGTAACACCCCAGACCCTCAGTAGTAGGTAACATGTTATTGTCTCTACTCTGACTGTAACACCCCAGACCCTCAGTAGTAGGTAACATGTTATTGTCTCTGTGACTGTAACACCCCAGACCCTCAGTAGTAGGTAACATGTTATTGTCTCTGTGACTGTAACACCCCAGACCCTCAGTAGTAGGTAACATGTTATTGTCTCTCCTCTGTGACTGTAACACCCCAGACCCTCAGTAGTAGGTAACATGTTATTGTCTCTGTGACTGTAACACCCCAGACCCTCAGTAGTAGGTAACATGTTATTGTCTCTGTGACTGTAACACCCCCAGACCCTCAGTAGTAGGTAACATGTTATTGTCTCTCCTCTGTGACTGCAGGAATGCGATGCTGAAGGTGTCTATCCTAGCAGTGTTGTGTTACTACTGGTTAGCGCTGGTCCCCGGCAACGTCCCGGTAAGAACGACTACACACATATTGGCCTAGTCACATACGGCACCCTATTCCCTGTGTAGTGCACTACTTTAGACCAGAGCCCTATTCCCTATATAGTGCACTACTTTAGACCAGAGCCCTATTCCCTATATAGTGCACTACTTTAGACCAGAGCCCTATTCCCTATATAGTGCACTACTTTAGACCAGAGCCCTATTCCCTATATAGTGCACTACTTTAGATCAGAGCCCTATTCCCTGTGTAGTGCACTACTTTAGACCAGAGCCCTATTCCCTGTGTAGTGCACTACTTTAGACCAGAGCCCTATTCCCTGTATAGTGCACTACTTTAGACCAGAGCCCTATTCCCTGTGTAGTGCACTACTTTAGACCAGAGCCCTATTCCCTGTGTAGTGCACTACTTTAGACCAGAGCCCTATTCCCTGTGTAGTGCACTACTTTAGACCAGGGTATGTGTCCGTCTGTCCGTCCTACAGTGCTGGGAGTCGTATGTTGGTCAGGATGTGTGTCTGTCTGTCTGTCCTACAGTGCTGGGAGTCGTATGTTGGTCAGGATGTGTGTCTGTCTGTGTGTCCTACAGTGCTGGGAGTCGTATGTTGGTCAGGATGTGTGTCTGTCTGTGTGTCCTACAGTGCTGGGAGTCGTATGTTGGTCAGGATGTCTGTCTGTCTGTCTGTCTGTCCTACAGTGCTGGGAGTCGTATGTTGGTCAGGATGTGTGTCCGTCTGTCTGTCCTACAGTGCTGGGAGTCGTATGTTGGTCAGGATGTGTGTGTGTCTGTCTGTCCTACAGTGCTGGGAGTCGTATGTTGGTCAGGATGTGTACCGGCTGGTCATAGTGGACTTCATCTTCTGTCTGCTGGGATCCTTCTGTGGAGAATACCTCTACAAGTACAGCTGTCTTTACTATACTATACTATATTACTATACTGTGGAGAATACCTCTACAAGTACAGCTGTCTTTACTATACTATATTACTATACTGTGGAGAATACCTCTACAAGTACAGCTGTCTTTACTATACTATATTACTATACTATATACTATATTACTATACTATATTACTATACTATACTATATTACTATACTATATTACTATACTGTGGAGAATACCTCTACAAGTACAGCTGTCTTTACTATACTATACTATACTATACTATATACTATATTACTATACTGTGGAGAATACCTCTACAAGTACAGCTGTCTTTACTATACTATACTATACTATAATATATACTATATTACTATACTGTGGAGAATACCTCTACAAGTACAGCTGTCTTTACTATACTATACTATATTACTATACTGTGGAGAATACCTCTACAAGTACAGCTGTCTTTACTATACTATACTATATTACTATACTGTGGAGAATACCTCTACAAGTACAGCTGTCTTTACTATACTATACTATACTATATTACTATACTATATTACTATACTGTGGGGAATACCTCTACAAGTACAGCTGTCTTTACTATACTATATTACTATACTATACTATACTATACTGTATTACTAGACTGTGGAGAATACCTCTACAAGTACAGCTGTCTTTACTATACTATACTATACTATATTACTATACTGTGGAGAATACCTCTACAAGTACAGCTGTCTTTACTATACTATATTACTATACTTTGGAGAATACCTCTACAAGTACAGCTGTCTTTACTATACTATACTATACTATACTATATACTATATTACTATACTGTGGAGAATACCTCTACAAGTACAGCTGTCTCTACTATACTATACTATATTACTATACTGTGGAGAATACCTCTAAAAGTACAGCTGTCTATACTATACTATACTATACTATATTACTATACTGTGGATAATACCTCTACAAGTACAGCTGTCTTTACTATACTATACTATATTACTATACTGTGGAGAATACCTCTACAAGTACAGCTGTCTATACTATACTATACTATACTGTACTATACTGTGGATAATACCTCTAGAAGTACAGCTGTCTATACTATACTATACTGTACTATACTGTGGATAATACCTCTAAAAGTACAGCTGTCTATACTATACTATACTATACTGTGGATAATACCTTTACAAGTACAGCTGTCTATACTATACTATACTATACTGTGGATAATACCTTTACAAGTACAGCTGTCTATACTATACTATACTATACTATACTATACTATACTATACTGTGGATAATACCTCTAAAAGTACAGCTGTCTATACTATACTATACTATACTGTGGATAATACCTCTACAAGTACAGCTGTCTTTACTATACTATACTGTGGAGAATACCTCTAAAAGTACAGATGTCTATACTATACTATACTATACTATACTATACTATACTGTGGATAATACCTCTAAAAGTACAGCTGTCTATACTATACTATACTATACTATACTATACTGTGGATAATACCTCTACAAGTACAGCTGTCTATACTATACTATACTATACTATAATATACTGTGGAGAATACCTCTACAAGTACAGTACTTATATTGGAGCTGGGATGATCAACACCGACCACTTATCACAGTCATTTTGCTGATAAGGTTCATTACGATAAGTAGCCTATACTAGAGAAATGTGAAGTTTGAAATACGTTTGCTAATGTGGATGATTGTTAATTGATGGCTACGACAGTCAGTCTGGTAGTAGTAGTATTTAAAGGACAATTCAAGACCAACTGTGGTGCACATCAATGTTATAACTAGTATTGTACTGTATACACTGAGTGTACAAAACATTAAGAACACCTTCCTGATATTGAGTCGCACCCCCCTTTGCCCGCAGAACAGCCTCAATTTGTCAGGTTATGAACTCTACAAGGTGTTGACAGCGTTCCACAGGGATGCTAGCCCACCCTCTGAATGGCACACATACACAATCTGTGTCTCAATTGTCTCAAGGCTTAAAAATCCTTCTTTAACCAGGTCTCCTCCCCTTCATCTACACTGATTGAAGTGGATTTAACAAGTAACATCAATAAGGGATCATAGCTTTCACCTGGATTCACCTCAGTCTATGTCATGGAAAGAGCAAGTGTTCATAATGTTTTGTCAACTCAGTGTCTATCCTCTCCTCTACAAGTATGCCCATCTATCTGTGGTTATTCCATGTTTAGTATATTTACAAAGAGACACTTATATAGATAGTTTAGTATTTAACTCCAACATGGACTCAAGCACACCTGTTGTTGTCTTTAGTGTGATTGCCACCAGGTGTGTTGTGAAGCCGGCAGAGTTTGACGTGGCCAGGAACGTTCTAGATCTGATCAACGCTCAGACCCTGGCCTGGTACAGTAACCTATAGTCCTACCCACTTTGCTTCTCTAGTAACCTAATATCTATACCCTCTCTGCCTCTCTAGTAACCTATATCTATACCCTATCTGCCGCTCTAGTAACCTATATCTATAACCTCTCTGCCGCTCTAGTAACCTATATATACCCTCTCTAGTAACCTATATATATATATATATATATATATATACCCTCTGCATCTCTAGTAACCTATATCTATATATATACATTCTCTGTCAGTTCCTGTCTAGTTGAATATATCTATACCAGACTCTTCTCTAGTCGGGACCAAAAGCTGATGATACACTTGCAAGTTTGTTAGACAATGTTGCCGAGCAACGGAGTGGGGTATGAGACACTGGAAGAATCATGAACAACTTGGACATTGATAATAATTACATTTCTCAGTGTATTTACTTGAGAAATGTAATTAATTCCTGTTGACAGCCACAGATGTCATCAGCTAACAAACAAACAGTAAATAAATAACTTTTTAGTTCATAATTCTAAGATAGGAAGTGTACATGGTATTCATCTAGCTAGCCAGCTAGTTCGACATACATTTTGTTTAAGTTTTTTGTATCTAAATCTACATGGCTAGCTAGCGAAATAGCCTGTTCGTCCCATTGACTTAAAACATGGGTTTCGATTAGCATGCTAATCGATTAGCATGCCCACCATTTCCGTCAGTTAAACATGACAAACTGAACACAGTATGTATGCATTAACGTATCATGATACAATATTATAGTGAGGCAACATATGAGGTGTGAATGGCAAACATTTCACAGCTAAATGGATGTACATTTTTTCTCTACAGCAAAAAAAACAACGATATTTTTTCAAAATATATTGGAATGGCAGACTGATCACATGACCAATATCTGAGCTCTGATTGGAGTAGTCCTAAAATTGCACACTAGGTGGTGCAGCTGATAAAAATTCCCAATGCTGGCAACATTGCTTGGCAATATTGGCAAAAAAAATGCTAGTTTATCATTAGCTTGAGACTGTCTTAATATTGCTCTGCCTGTCTGTCTATCTCTTTCTCTGTTTCTCTCCCTCTCCAGGATAGGGGTGTACTTCTCTCCTCTCCTCCCTGTCGTTCAGC
The DNA here is from genome assembly GCF_002021735.2 of Oncorhynchus kisutch. Lineage (NCBI taxonomy): Eukaryota > Metazoa > Chordata > Actinopteri > Salmoniformes > Salmonidae > Oncorhynchus > Oncorhynchus kisutch. Next base: position 15,004,871 of record NW_022261983.1, read on the forward strand.
TCATCAAACTCTTCCTAATCTTCCACCTAAAGAAGGTAGAGCCCTGGAGAAAAGTAGTGCACTAATAGTGAATACTAAGGTGCCATTCTAATACTAGGGGTCCATTGTGATACTATCAAATCAAATTTTATTTGTCACATACACATGGTTAGCAGATGTTAATGCGAGTGTAGCGAAATGCTTGTGCTTCTAGTTCCGACAATGCAGTAATAACCAACAAGTAATCTAACTAACAATTCCAAAACTACTGTCTTATACACAGTGTAAGGGGATAAAGAATATGTACATAAGGATATATGAATGAGTGATGGTACAGAGCAGCATAGGCAAGATACAGTAGATGGTATCGAGTACAGTATATACATATGAGATGAGTATGTAAACAAAGTGGCATAGTTAAAGTGGCTAGTGATACATGTATTACATAAGGATGCAGTCGATGATATAGAGTACAGTATATACGTATACATATGAGATGAATAATGTAGGGTAATTAACATTATATAAGGTAGCATTGTTTAAAGTGGCTAGTGATATATTTACATAATTTCCCATCAATTCCCATTATTAAAGTGGCTGGAGTTGAGTCAGTGTCATTGTCAGTGTGTTGGCAGCAGCCACTCAATGTTAGTGGTGGCTGTTTAACAGTCTGATGGCCTTGAGATAGAAGCTGTTTTTCAGTCTCTCGGTCCCAGCTTTGCTGCACCTGTACTGACCTCGCCTTCTGGATGATAGCGGGGTGAACAGGCAGTGGCTCGGTGGTTGTTGTCCTTGATGATCTTATTGGCCTTCCTGTGACATCGGGTGGTGTAGGTGTCCTGGAGGGCAGGTAGTTTGCCCCCGGTGATGCGTTGTGCAGACCTCACTACCCTCTGGAGAGCCTTACGGTTGAGGGCGGTGCAGTTGCCGTACCAGGCGGTGATACAGCCCGACAGGATGCTCTCGATTGTGCATCTGTAGAAATTTGTGAGTGCTTTTGGTGACAAGCCGAATTTCTTCAGCCTCCTGAGGTTGAAGAGGCGCTGCTGCGCCTTCTTCACGATGCTGTCTGTGTGAGTGGACCAATTCAGTTTGTCTGTGATGTGTATGCCGAGGAACTTGAAACTTGCTACCCTCTCCACTACAGTTCCATCGATGTGGATAGGGGGGTGTTCCCTCTGCTGTTTCCTGAAGTCCACAATCATCTCCTTAGTTTTGTTGACGTTGAGTGTGAGGTTATTTTCCTGACACCACACTCCGAGGGCCCTCACCTCCTCCCTATAGGCCGCCGTGTGATACTAGGGTTCCATTGTGATACTAGGGTTCCATTGTAATACTAGGGTTCCATTGTAATACTAGGGTGCCATTGTAATACTAGGGGTCCATTGTAATACTAGGGTTCCATTGTGATACTAGGGTCCATTGTAATACTAGGGTCCATTGTAATACTAGGGTTCCATTGTGATACTAGGGTTCCATTGTGATACTAGGGTTCCATTGTGATACTAGGGTTCCATTGTAATACTAGGGTGCCATTGTAATACTAGGGTTCCATTGTAATACTAGGGTTCCATTGTAATACTAGGGTTCCATTGTGATACTAGGGTTCCATTGTGATACTAGGGTTCCATTGTGATACTAGGGTTCCATTGTGATACTAGGGTTCCATTGTAATACTAGGGTTCCATTGTGATACTAGGGTTCCATTGTAATACTAGGGGTCCATTGTAATACTAGGGGTCCATTGTAATACTAGGGTTCCATTGTAATACTAGGGTTCCATTGTAATACTAGGGGTTCCATTGTAATACTAGGGTTCCATTGTGATACTAAGGTGCCGTTTGAGATGTAGACTCAGACTCCTTCCTCCCTTCCTCCCTACCTCTCTCCCCCCTCCTTTCTCCCTACCTCTCTCCCTCCTTCTCTCCCCCCTCCTTCCTCCCTACCTCTATATCTCCCCCTCCCTCCTTCCCCCCCTCCCTCTCTCCCCCCTCCTCCCTCCCTCCCTCTCTCTCTCCCCCCTCCCTCTCTCCTCCCTCCTTCTCCCCCCATCCCTCCCTCTCTCCCTCCCTCTCTCCCTCCTCCTCCCTCCCTCTCTCCCCCCTCCTCCTCCCTCCCTCTCTCCCCCCTCCTCCCTCTCTACCTACCTCTCTACCCCTCCTCCCTCTGTCTCTCCTCCCTCCCTACCCCCCCTCCTCCCTCCCTACCTCTCTCTCTCTCTACCCCTCCTCTCTCTCTCTCTACCCCTCCTCCCTCCCTCCCTACCTCTCTCCCCCCTCCCTCTCTCTCTCCCTCCTCCTCCCTCCCTCTCTCCCCCCTCCCTACCTCTCTCTCCCCCCTCCTCCTTCTCTCCCCCCTCCTCCCTCCCTACCTCTTTCTCTACCCCTCCACCCTCCTCCTTCTCTCCCCCCTCCCTCCCTACCTCTTCTCCCTCCCCCCTCCTCCTTTTCTCCCCCCTCCTCCCTCCCTACCTATCTCTCGCCCCTCTCTCCTCCCTCCCTACCTCTCTCCTAGACCAGTATAAGGAGCTGCCATCCTCCCAGCTCCTGGAGTAGGGTGGGTCAGATGCAGACCCTCTTCATCTCCCTCCTCTTCCTCCCCTGTTACCTGGGGACTCTGGCCCTGCTGGCATACACACTCTGGAGGTACACACACACACACACACACACACTCACAATCAATACAATGTTTTTTAGAAAGCCCTTTTTACATCAGCAGAGTGGTTCTACAGAAACCCCAGCCTAAAACCCCAAACAGCAAGCAATGCAGATGTAGAAGCAGGGTGGCTAGGAAAAACTCCCTAGAAAGGCAGGAACCTGGGTAGAAACCTAGAGAGGAACCAGGCTATGAGGGGTGGCCAGTCCTCTTCTGGCTGTGCCGGGTAGAGAGGAACCAGGCTATGAGGGGTGACCAGTCCTCTTCTGGCTGTGCCGGGTAGAGAGGAACCAGGCTATGAGGGGTGACCAGTCCTCTTCTGGCTGTGCCGGGTAGAGAGGAACCAGGCTATGAGGGGTGACCAGTCCTCTTCTGGCTGTGCCGGGTAGAGAGGAACCAGGCTATGAGGGGTGGCCAGTCTTCTTCTGGCTGTGCCGGGTAGAGAGGAACCAGGCTATGAGGGGTGGCCAGTCCTCTTCTGGCTGTGCCGGGTGAAGATTATAACAGAACATGGCCATGAAGGCCAGATCGTTCTTCAAGATGTTCAAATGTTCATAGATGACCGGCAGCAGGAATCGTCAGGCCCGGTAGTTCTGAGGCCCAGGCCCAGGTCCTCCGGGAGGGGAGACATAGAATGCCTAACAAGCAAAAAGGCAGTAACTGGTCATTTGGTTGAAAATGAGTTAATGTCATTTTTTGCTACATTAAATAGATGCTTCATCATGTGGACAAGTATCCTGCCTCTATTGTATTGTGTTTTGTAGAAAATGGGGGTCATGTTAGCAGTAACTGCATAAAGGTGCTGTGAAACCAAGGTGAATCAAAGCTGTTCCACGCTATGAGCAGGTACTGCCTTTTTGCTTGGTAGGATACTCTGCTTTGTCTCGGGGTAGTAAGTTAGTGGTCTGTTGATATCCCTTTGGTGGTGTGGGGGCTGTGCTTTGGCAAAGTAGGTGGGGCTAGTTGGCCCCGTCCAGGGGTAACCACGACCCTCCCCTGTCTCAGTCTCCATTATCTATTCTGTAATAGTCTATGTGCCGGGGGGCTAGGGTCAGTCTGTCCTATCTGGTGTAATTCTCCTGTCTTATCTGGTGTCCTGTGTGGTAGGGCAGTATAGTCCACGAAGATCTCCCCCACCACAGGAGTCCCAGAGGGCGCAAAACTGGACAGGAAGATCCCGGATCCCGTCAGGGACTCAACCCACTCACGTGGAGTACAGCGTGGCATGACAGGATGCACCCTCCTAGGGAGGGCATGGGAGAGTGAGAGCGAGCCAGTGACTCAGCCTCCGTAATAGGGTCAGAGACAGAGGAACTCAGTGGAGTGAGGGGAGCCGGCCAGGCTGAAAACGCAAGGGTGGTTCGTCACTCCAGTGCCTTGCCGTTCACCTTCAAACCCCTGGGCCAGACTACACTCAATCAAAGGACCTACTGAAGAGATGAGTCTTCAGTAAAGACTTAAAAGGTCGAGATCGAGTCTTCATCTCTCACATGGACAGGCAGACCATTCCATAAGTTTTATTTAAGACGACTGTACAACCATCGAGATTCATTGTCAGATTCAACAGAAGATCTCTTTGTTTCTTGGGACCTAGAACAAGCATCTCTGTTTTGTCAAAAATTAAAAGCACCAAAATTGCCGCCATCCACTTCCTTATGTGGGTGCACCTCAGCCACGCTCAAGGTCCTAAACGATATCTTAACCGCCATCGATAAGAAACATTACTGTGCAGCCGTATTCATTGATCTGGCCAAGGCTTTCGACTCTGTCAATCACCATATCCTCATCGGCAGACTCGACAGCCTTGGTTTCTCAAATGATTGCCTCGCCTGGTTCACCAACTACTTCTCTGATAGAGTTCAGTGTGTCAAATCGGAGGGTCTGCTGTCCGGACCTCTGGCAGTCTCTATGGGGGTGCCACAGGGTTCAATTCTTGGACCGACTCTCTTCTCTGTATACATCAATGAGGTCGCTCTTGCTGCTGGTGAGTCCCTGATCCACCTCTACGCAGACGACACCATTCTGTATACTTCCGGCCCTTCTTTGGACACTGTGTTAACAACCCTCCAGGCAAGCTTCAATGCCATACAACTCTCCTTCCGTGGCCTCCAATTGCTCTTAAATACAAGTAAAACTAAATGCATGCTCTTCAACCGATCGCTACCTGCACCTACCCGCCTGTCCAACATCACTACTCTGGACGGCTCTGACTTAGAATACGTGGACAACTACAAATACTTAGGTGTCTGGTTAGACTGTAAACTCTCCTTCCAGACCCATATCAAACATCTCCAATCCAAAGTTAAATCTAGAATTGGCTTCCTATTTCGCAACAAAGCATCCTTCACTCATGCTGCCAAACATACCCTTGTAAAACTGACCATCCTACCAATCCTCGACTTTGGCGATGTCATTTACAAAATAGCCTCCAATACCTTACTCAACAAATTGGATGCAGTCTATCACAGTGCAATCCGTTTTATCACCAAAGCCCCATATACTACCCACCATTGCGACCTGTACGCTCTCGTTGGCTGGCCCTCGCTTCATACTCGTCGCCAAACCCACTGGCTCCATGTCATCTACAAGACCCTGCTAGGTAAAGTCCCCCCTTATCTCAGCTCGCTGGTCACCATAGCATCTCCCACCTGTAGCACACGCTCCAGCAGGTATATCTCTCTAGTCACCCCCAAAACCAATTCTTTCTTTGGCCGCCTCTCCTTCCAGTTCTCTTCTGCCAATGACTGGAACGAACTACAAAAATCTCTGAAACTGGAAACACTTATCTCCCTCACTAGCTTTAAGCACCAACTGTCAGAGCAGCTCACAGATTACTGCACCTGTACATAGCCCACCTATAATTTAGCCCAAACAACTACCTCTTTCCCAACTGTATTTAATTTTAATTAATTTATTTATTTTGCTCCTTTGCACCCCATTATTTTTTTATTTCTACTTTGCACATTCTTCCATTGCAAAACTACCATTCCAGTATTTTACTTGCTATATTGTATTTACTTTGCCATCATGGCCTTTTTTGCCTTTACCTCCCTTCTCACCTAATTTGCTCACATTGTATATAGACTTGTTTATACTGCATTATTGACTGTATGTTTGTTTTTACTCCATGTGTAACTCTGTGTCGTTTTATTTGTCGAACTGCTTTGCTTTATCTTGGCCAGGTCGCAATTGTAAATGAGAACTTGTTCTCAACTTGCCTACCTGGTTAAATAAAGGTAAAATAAAATAAAATAAAATGTCTGAAACACAGGCTTTGGGGTTGGCAATTTTTAGTGCTTCACCATGTTTCATTGAAATCTATAGCTGTGCGTCGTCCACATAGCAGTGAAAGTTGACATTGTGTTTCCGTTATGACATCACCAAGAGGTAGCATATATAGTGAAAACAATAGAGGTCCTAGAACGGAACCTTGGGGAACACCGAACGTCCGAAGACAAACCCATCCACTGAGACGAACTGATATCTTTCTGACAGATAACAACTTGTCCGTGTGGACCATTTATGGTTTCCAATCTCCCCCCCCCCCCCCCCCAAAAAAAATGTAGTGATTGATGTTGTTGAAAACGGCACTAAGGTCTAGGAGCACAAGGACAGACGCAGAGGCTCGGTCTGACGCCATTAAAATGTCATTTACAACCTTCTTAAGTGTGGTCTCAGTACTATGGTGGGGGTCTAAAACCAGACTGGGACGTTTCGTATACATGATTTGTTTTCAGGATGGCGGTGAGTTGCTGAGAAACAGCTTTTTGTAGCGTTTTTGACAGGAACAGGAGATTAGACCTAGACTGATAGTTATTTTCCTTTTTCAGGTCAAGGTTTGGCTTTTTCAGAAGACGTGTTATTACTGCCACTTTCAGTGAGTTTGGTACACATCTGGAGGATAGGGAGCCATTTATTATGTTGAACATAGGAGGGCCAAGCACAGGAAGTACAGTGAGCTCCAAAAGTATTGGGACAGCGACCATTTTGTTTGTTGTTGTGGCTCTGTACTCCACTTTGGATTTGAAATGGTACAATGACTATGAGGTTAAAGGTCAGACTGTCAGCTTTAATTTGAGGGTATTTTCATCCATATTGGGTGACCCGTTTAGATATTACAGCACTTCTTGTACTTAGTCCTCCCATTTTAGGGGACCAGAAGCATTGGGACAAATATGTGTCTTAAAGTAGTTTAAAGTTGAGTATTTAGTCCCATATTTCTAGCACGCAATGACTACATCAAGCTTGTGACTCTACAAACTTATTGGATGCATGTGCTGTTTGTTTAGGTTGTGTTTCAGATGATTTGGTGCCCAATAGAAATGAAGGGTAAATAATGTATTGTGTCATTTTGGAGTCACTTTTATTGTAAATAAGAAAAGATGATGTTTCTAAACACTTCTACATTAATGTTGGTGCTACTGTGAATTAATGAATGAATCTTGAATGATGATGAGTGAGAAAGTTAGACGCTCAAATATCACACCCCCAGGACATGTTAACCACTCACCATTACAATAACAGGGTTAGCATTTTTGGGGGGGGGGGGGGGTGTATGATATCTGTGCATCTGTAACTTTCTCACACCGACTGTAGACCAGTGGATAGACACACACTAACCCTACCTGTCCTGTCTCGGTCCCCAGTCTCCCTCCCTCTAGTGTGTGTGGTCCGTTCCAGGGCCAAGGCTGGGTGATGCAGACTGTAGACACACACTAACCCTACCTGTCCTGTCTCGGTCCCCAGTCTCCCTCCCTCTAGTGTGTGTGGTCCGTTCCAGGACCAGGGCTGGGTGATGCAGACTGTAGACACACACTAACCCTACCTGTCCTGTCTCTGTCCCCAGTCTCCCTCCCTCTAGTGTGTGTGGTCCGTTCCAGGGCCAAGGCTGGGTGATGCAGACTGTAGACCAGTGGCTAGCCTCCCTTCAGGCCTCTCAGCCCCACTCTGCCTGGCTGGCTTGGATCATCAACATTATACTACACAGTCAAGTCTTCTACTGCCTCCTAACACTCATAGTACTGTGAGTAGCTGTGTACACACACATAAACACACACACACACTTCTCCTATGTCCAGTCCTGGTACAAGTATGTTACTGTGTGTGTGTAATGGTTTTATCCTCCCATGAAATAAGGAACAGAAGCTAAGGCTACTAGCTCTGACTGATGTACTGGTTGCTATAGCTAGCCTAGCTCCTAGCTATCTGATAACTACTCTATTGAGGGATAATGTACTATGACAGTGTGGTTACTATAGCTAGCCTAGCTCCTAGCTATCTGATAACTACTCTATTGAGGGATAATGTACTATGACAGTGTGCTTACTATAGCTAGCCTAGCTCCTAGCTATCTGATAACTACTCTATTGAGGGATAATGTACTATGACCGTGTGGTTGCTATAGCTAGCCTAGCTCCTAGCTATCTGATAACTACTCTATTGAGGGTAATGTACTATGACAGTGTGGTTGCTATAGCTAGCCTAGCTCCTAGCTATCTGATAACTACTCTATTGAGGGATAATGTACTATGACCGTGTGGTTGCTATAGCTAGCCTAGCTATCTGATAACTACTCTATTGAGGGATAATGTACTATGACCGTGTGGTTGCTATAGCTAGCCTAGCTCCTAGCTATCTGATAACTACTCTATTGAGGGATAATGTACTATGACAGTGTGGTTGCTATAGCTAGCCTAGCTCCTAGCTATCTGATAACTACTCTATTGAGGGATAATATACTATGACAGTGTGGTTACTATAGCTAGCCTAGCTCCTAGCTATCTGATAACTACTCTATTGAGGGATAATGTACTATGACAGTGTGGTTACTATAGCTAGCCTATCTCCTAGCTATCTGATAACTACTCTATTGAGGGATAATGTACTATGACCGTGTGGTTGCTATAGCTAGCCTATCTCCTAGCTATCTGATAACTACTCTATTGAGGGGTAATGTACTATGACCGTGTGGTTGCTATAGCTAGCCTAGCTCCTAGCTATCTGATAACTACTCTATTGAGGGATAATGTACTATGACAGTGTGCTTACTATAGCTAGCCTAGCTCCTAGCTATCTGATAACTACTCTATTGAGGGATAATGTACTATGACAGTGGTTGCTATAGCTAGCCTATCTCCTAGCTATCTGATAACTACTCTATTGAGGGATAATGTACTATGACAGTGTGGTTACTATAGCTAGCCTAGCTCCTAGCTATCTGATAACTACTCTATTGAGAGATAATGTACTATGACAGTGTGGTTGCTATAGCTAGCCTATCTCCTAGCTATCTGATAACTACTCTATTGAGGGGTAATGTACTATGACAGTGTGGTTGCTATAACTAGCCTATCTCCTAGCTATCTGATAACCACTCTATTGAGGGGTAATGTACTATGACAGTGTGGTTGCTATAGCTAGCCTAGCTCCTAGCTATGTTAAGATGGATTCTCTGACTGTCGCTCTGAATAAGAATGTCTGGTAAATGACTCAAATATAAAAATGTGCCTTTACTTCCTGTAGGTTAGTGATGTACTTCCTGTGGCAGGTGACTCAGGGTCGTAAACGTCTCATCATGTCTCTTCCTGTAGGGTGGTGATGTACTTCCTGTGGCAGGTGACTCAGGGTCGTAAACGTCTCATCGTGTCTCTTCCTGTAGGGTGGTGATGTACTTCCTGTGGCAGGTGACTCAGGGTCGTAAACGTCTCATGTCTCTTCCTGTAGGGTGGTGATGTACTTCCTGTGGCAGGTGACTCAGGGTCGTAAACGTCTCATTGTGTCTCTTCCTGTAGGGTGGTGATGTACTTCCTGTGGCAGGTGACTCAGGGTCGTAAACGTCTCATCGTGTCTCTTCCTGTAGGCTGGTGATGTACTTCCTGTGGCAGGTGACTCAGGGTCGTAAACGTCTCATCATGTCTCTTCCTGTAGGGTGGTGATGTACTTCCTGTGGCAGGTGAATCAGGGTCGTAAACGTCTCATCATGTCTCTACGGGAACAGATAGTCAATGTGAGGCTCTCCTACACATACATACACTGAAGCGCACACACACACCTATACAAACACACACGCACCTCTCTTCCTCAGTGTTCCCTCTCTTCCTCTCTTCCCTTCCTCCCTCTCTCTCTCCCTCTTCCCCCCTCTCTCTCTCCCTCTTCCCCCCTCTCTCTCTCCCTCTTCCCCCCTCTCTCTCTCCCTCTTCCCCCCTCTCTTCCTCTCTTCCCTCTCTCTCTTCCTCTCTTCCTCTCTCCCCTTCCTCTCTTCCCTGTCTAATCCATCCATTTCTCTCCTCCTGTGTCTCTCTCTCTCTCTCTCTGTGGTGTTAGGAGGGGAAGGACAAGGCCTTTCTCCTCAGGAGGTTACAGTGTCTACAGAGACAGGGAGCAGGCAGACCTAGACCACAGGTTAGTACTATAAGCCCATAGGACTCTGGTCTAAAGTAGTGCACTATAAAGGGATTAGGGTGCCATTTATGATGCAGTCTTGTTGTAGATAAGATGACAGACAGATGTAGATATTGAGACTGTCTGTTTCCCCTATAGGTGCACTTCGAGGAGGAGAAACCGACCAGGCCAGAGTCAGGGCAGCTTAGAGAAGAAGCACGCCCTCCTCCCTCCTTCCAACACCCACCCCCCCCCATGGAGGCCCCCTCCGTGTTCACTCGGCCTCCCTGGGACAGCTCCCCCAGGCTAGGTAGAGCCCAGCCCCCCAGTCCCCGTGGTGGAGCCAGCCCCAGAGGCAGCCCTGGTCGCGGCCGGACCCCAGCCAGCAGGCAGGCGTGCTGGGTAGAGGAGGAGCGACCAGCCCCTCCCCCTCCAGATCCACTGTGGCCAGTCAGGGGTAGAGGATGGCTTCAGGGAAGGCCCCACGGGGGGCCCAGATTGGAGCCGCTGCCTTCCCGCGAGGTACCCGTCCTGCCTGGGTCGGTGCCTGAGAGCGCCCCCCCTCCCCCACAGAGACCTGGGTCCAGCAGAGCAGAGGTGAACCAGGGACAACATCAGTCCTAGCTAGACTCAGAGAGAGGATAGGAGCCCACATCAACTGTCGGGCTCAGACATGGTCTGCTTCCAAAATGCCACCCTATTCCTTAGGACTCAGGTCAAATGTAGTGCACTATGTAGGGAATAGTGTGCCATAGAGCTCTGGTCTAAAGTAGTGTACTATGTAGGGAATAGGGTGTTGTCCCAGAAGAAGATTTAAGTGTTAGTTAGTTGAGATAAAGGGAGTTGTTATATTGGGTGGTGTCTTTTTGATGAATATAACAAAGGTTTAAGTGCTAGTTAGTTAGTTGTGATAAAGGTAGGTGATCTTTATGCTGAGTTATGTTGATATGTTGAGTTATGTTGAGTTATGTTGATATGTTGAGTTATGTTGAGTTATGTTGAGTTATGTTGAGTTATGTTGAGTTATGTTGAGTTATGTTGATATGCTGAGTTATGTTGATATGTTGAGTTATGTTGAGTTATGTTGAGTTATGTTGAGTTATGTTGAGTTATGTTGAGTTATGTTGTTATGTTGAGTTATGTTGATATGTTGAGTTATGTTGAGTTATGTTGAGTTATGTTGAGTTATGTTGAGTTATGTTGATATGTTGAGTATGTTGAGTTATGTTGAGTTATGTTGATATGTTGAGTTATGTTGAGTTATGTTGATATGTTGAGTTATGTTGAGTTATGTTGATATGTTGAGTTATGTTGAGTTATGTTGAGTTATGTTGAGTTATGTTGAGTTATGTTGAGTTATGTTGAGTTATGTTGATATGTTGATATGTTGATATGTTGATATGTTGATATGTTGAGTTATGTTGAGTTATGTTGATATGTTGAGTTATGTTGATATGTTGAGTTATGTTGAGTTATGTTGATATGTTGAGTTATGTTGAGTTATGTTGAGTTATGTTGAGTTATGTTGAGTTATGTTGTTATGTTGAGTTATGTTGATATGTTGAGTTATGTTGAGTTATGTTGAGTTATGTTGATATGTTGAGTTATGTTGAGTTATGTTGATATGTTGAGTTATGTTGAGTTATGTTGAGTTATGTTGAGTTATGTTGAGTTATGTTGATATGTTGAGTTATGTTGAGTTATGTTGTTATGTTGAGTTATGTTGTTATGTTGAGTTATGTTGAGATGTTGAGTTATGTTGATATGCTGAGTTATGTTGAGTTATGTTGTTATGTTGAGTTATGTTGAGATGTTGAGTTATGTTGATATGCTGAGTTATGTTGATATGCTGAGTTATGTTGATATGTTGAGTTATGTTGAGATATGTTGAGATGTTGATATGCTGAGTTATGTTGATATGCTGAGTTATGTTGATATGCTGAGTTATGTTGATATGCTGAGTTATGTTGATATGTTGGCAGGGTGTTGATTCTTTTTGATATTCTAATATTAAGTCTTGTTCTGTATCAGTTGATTTTGAATTAAATTCTTTGTCGTCTGTAAATAACATGTTTGAGTCAGTCAGTGGCCGTGTCTGAAATCTGTCGTGCCTACTACCAGGGTATTATTGCTGCTGGAGGACTGGCGTGCCTACTACCAGGGTAGTATTGCTGCTGGAGGAATGGCGTGCCTACTACCAGGGTAGTATTGCTGCTGGAGGACTGGCGTGCCTACTACTAGGGTAGTATTGCTGCTGGAGGACTGGCGTGCCTACTACCAGGGTAGTATTGCTGCTGGAGGACTGGCGTGCCTACTACCAGGATAGTATTGCTGCTGGAGGACTGGCGGGCCTACTACCAGGGTAGTATTGCTGCTGGAGGACTGGCGTGCCTACTACCAGGGTAGTATTGCTGCTGGAGGACTGGCGTGTCTACTACCAGGGTAGTATTGCTGCTGGAGGACTGGCGTGCCTACTACCAGGGTAGTATTGCTGCTGGAGGAATGGCGTGCCTACTACCAGGGTAGTATTGCTGCTGGAGGACTGTCGTGCCTACTACCAGGGTAGTATTGATGCTGGAGGACTGGCGTGCCTACTACCAGGGTAGTATTGATGCTGGAGGACTGGCGTGCCTACTACCAGGGTAGTATTGCTGCTGGAGGACTGGCGTGCCTACTACCAGGGTAGTATTGCTGCTGGAGGACTGGCGTGCCTACTACCAGGGTAGTATTACTGCTGGAGGACTGGCGTGCCTACTACCAGGGTAGTATTGCTGCTGGAGGACTGACGTGCCTACCACCAGGGTAGTATTGCTGCTGGAGGACTGACGTGCCTACTACCAGGGTAGTATTGCTGCTGGAGGACTGACGTGCCTACTACCAGGGTAGTATTGCTGCTGGAGGACTGGCGTGCCTACTACCAGGGTAGTATTGCTGCTGGAGGACTGGCGTGCCTACTACCAGGGTAGTATTGCTGCTGGAGGACTGGCGTGCCTACTACCAGGGTAGTATTGCTGCTGGAGGACTGACGTGCCTACTACCAGGGTAGTATTGCTGCTGGAGGACTGGCGTGCCTACTACCAGGGTAGTATTGCTGCTGGAGGACTGGCGTGCCTACTACCAGGGTAGTATTGCTGCTGGAGGACTGGCGTGCCTACTACCAGGGTAGTATTGCTGCTGGAGGACTGGCGTGCCTACTACCAGGGTAGTATTGCTGCTGGAGGACTGGCGTGCCTACTACCAGGGTAGTATTGCTGCTGGAGGACTGGCGTGCCTACTACCAGGGTAGTATTGCTGCTGGAGGACTGGCGTGCCTACTACCAGGGTAGTATTGCTGCTGGAGGACTGGCGTGCCTACTACCAGGGTAGTATTGCTGCTGGAGGACTGGCGTGCCTACTACCAGGGTAGTATTGCTGCTGGAGGACTGGCGTGCCTACTATCAGGGTAGTATTGCTGCTGGAGGACTGGCGTGCCTACTACCAGGGTAGTATTGCTGCTGGAGGACTGGCGTGCCTACTACCAGGGTAGTATTGCTGCTGGAGGACTGGCGTGCCTACTACCAGGGTAGTATTGCTGCTGGAGGACTGACGTGCCTACTACCAGGGTAGTATTGCTGCTGGAGGACTGGCGTGCCTACTACCAGGGTAGTATTGCTGCTGGAGGACTGTCGTGCCTACTACCAGGGTAGTATTGCTGCTGGAGGACTGGCGTGCCTACTACCAGGGTAGTATTGATGCTGGAGGACTGACGTGCCTACTACCAGGGTAGTATTTCTGCTGGAGGACTGGCGTGCCTACTACCAGGGTAGTATTGATGCTGGATGACTGACGTGCCTACTACCAGGGTAGTATTGCTGCTGGAGGACTGGCGTGCCTACTACCAGGGTAGTATTGCTGCTGGAGGACTGGCGTGCCTACCACCAGGGTAGTATTGCTGCTGGAGGACTGGCGTGCATACCACCAGGGTAGTATTGCTGCTGGAGGACTGGCGTGCCTACCACCAGGGTAGTATTGCTGCTGGAGGATTGGCGTGCCTACCACCAGGGTAGTATTGCTGCTGGAGGACTGGCGTGCCTACTACCAGGGTAGTATTGCTGCTGGAGGACTGACGTGCCTACTACCAGGGTAGTATTGCTGCTGGAGGACTGACGTGCCTACTACCAGGGTAGTATTGCTGCTGGAGGACTGACGTGCCTACTACCAGGGTAGTATTGCTGCTGGAGGACTGGCGTGCCTACTACCAGGGTAGTATTGCTGCTGGAGGACTGGCGTGCCTACTACCAGGGTAGTATTGCTGCTGGAGGACTGGCGTGCCTACTACCAGGGTAGTATTGCTGCTGGAGGACTGACGTGCCTACTACCAGGGTAGTATTGCTGCTGGAGGACTGGCGTGCCTACTACCAGGGTAGTATTGCTGCTGGAGGACTGGCGTGCCTACTACCAGGGTAGTATTGCTGCTGGAGGACTGGCGTGCCTACTACCAGGGTAGTATTGCTGCTGGAGGACTGGCGTGCCTACTACCAGGGTAGTATTGCTGCTGGAGGACTGGCGTGCCTACCACCAGGGTAGTATTGATGCTGGAGGACTGACGTGCCTACTACCAGGGTAGTATTGCTGCTGGAGGACTGGCGTGCCTACCACCAGGGTAGTATTGCTGCTGGAGGACTGGCGTGCCTACTACCAGGGTAGTATTGCTGATGGAGGACTGGCGTGCCTACCACCAGGGTAGTATTGCTGCTGGAGGACTGGCGTGCCTACTACCAGGGTAGTATTGCTGCTGGAGGACTGGCGTGCCTACTACCAGGGTAGTATTGCTGCTGGAGGACTGGCGTGCCTACTACCAGGGTAGTATTGCTGCTGGAGGACTGGCGTGCCTACCACCAGGGTAGTATTGCTGCTGGAGGACTGGCGTGCCTACTACCAGGGTAGTATTGATGCTGGAGGACTGGCGTGCCTACCACCAGGGTAGTATTGCTGCTGGAGGACTGGCGTGCCTACTACCAGGGTAGTATTGCTGATGGAGGACTGGCGTGCCTACCACCAGGGTAGTATTGCTGCTGGAGGACTGGCGTGCCTACTACCAGGGTAGTATTGATGCTGGGGGACTGGCGTGCCTACCACCAGGGTAGTATTGCTGCTGGAGGACTGACGTGCCTACCACCAGGGTAGTATTGCTGCTGGAGGACTGGCGTGCCTACCACCAGGGTAGTATTGCTGCTGGAGGACTGGCGTGCCTACCACCAGGGTAGTATTGCTGCTGGAGGACTGGCACTCCTTCACCTTTTCAATGTTAGAAAACATGAAGCTGGTAAAACTATTTCTGGAAAATGTATTCTGATAAATGCTGAATACATTACCACTGAAATTACATGAAAAATGATAGAATGACAAACCAAATACATATGTATAGCAGCCAAGAGGCATGGTGGTTTCTTCTCTGTCTTCTCTCTGTTGGTGGATAGAATGATGAAGACCTATAGGCAGGCTGTGTTTCCACTGCAGAGGTCCATCAGAGGCTTGACCACTTTGGCCAATCAGAACATTGATTTAAAAAAAATCTGCTGTTTTGACCCATGGACCTTATCATCACACCAATGAGATCGAGGATCCAAATTCACCGTGTGTCTGCCTTGACTTATCATCACACCAATGAGATCGAGGATCCAAATTCACCGTGTGTCTGCCTTGACTTATCATCACACCAATCAGATCGAGGATCCAAATTCACTGTGTGTCTGCCTTGACTTATCATCACACCAATGAGATCGAGGATCCAAATTCACCGTGTGTCTGCCTTGATGTTCATAATACCCACAACAATATTTGACCAGTTGGTTACAGTGACACTTCTGCCAAGGACACCCAACCCAGAGTGGCCACAGCAAAGCCCAGGGAGCCTGATCCTCTCTGGAAGTTTCTGTAGCTCTGCTTGGGATATTTAGCCAACACTGGCTATTGGTTGAGACGCAGGGCCCGTTCTAGCTTGGTATGTCAGGGTGGGAAATTGGAAATGTGAATCGTTCCAAGTTGGAGGTAACAATGCGTTTAGGTTCTAGTTTGTTGAGATGCGTGAATACGCCACACCAATAGATTGATTTTTATGTCTGTTTTAAAACAAATTTCCTTCAGTTCTACTTCGTAATGATGTATATTCACTACTTGTTCAATTAATTTGATAGCATGTATAATGTATGCAAATAAATGATATGAATTGATAGTCCACATCTGTTTTCTTTTATTCCGTAACAGGGTATATTGTAACAATATATTCAAGTCAATCAAATCAACGTCTATTTACGCTATAGATACACAATACAATGAAATGCCTACTGGCAACTAAAGCAACTCCTCGCAAACAGTGCAATGATATGAGGCTGTATTTCATTCATCTGTTATTTTACCAGGTAAGTTGACTGAGAACACGTTCTCATTTACATCAACGACCTGGGGAATAGTTACAGGGGAGAGGAGGGGGGATGAATGAGACAATTGTAAACGGGGGATTATTAGGTGACCGTGATGATTTGAGGGCCAGATTGGGAATTTAGCCAGGACACCGGGGGTTAACACCCCTACTCTTACGATAAGTGCCATGGGATCTTTAATGACCTCAAGAGAGTCAGGACACCCGTTTAACGTCCCATCCGAAAGACGGCACCCTACACAGGGCAGTGTCCCCAATCACTGCTCTGGGGCATTGGGATATTGTTTTAGACCAGAGGAACTGGCCCTCCAACACCACTTCCAGCAGCATCTGGTCTCCCATTCAGGAACTGACCAGGACCAACCCTGCTTAGCTTCAGAAGCAAGCCAGCGGTGGTATGCAGGGTGGTATGCTGCTGGCCATATGTATTTGTTTTTCCATTAGGCTGTAGCCTACTAATAGCTATACCATGTAGGCCTATTAGATTATGTTGCAAATTATTGTTTGTTCCTGAATTGGCCGAATGGCTGAGCTATCCGTCAGCTGTCCTTCAGTTATCAGTCAGCTATCCTTCAGTTATCAGTCAGCTATCCTTCAGTTATCAGTCAGCTATCCTTCAGTTATCCTTCAGCTATCCTTCAGCTATCCTTCAGCTATCCTTCAGTTATCCTTCAGCTATCCTTCAGCTATCCTTCAGTTATCCTTCAGCTATCCTTCAGTTATCAGTCAGCTATCCTTCAGCTGTCCTTCAGTTATCAGTCAGCTATCCTTCAGCTATCCTTCAGCCATCCTTCAGCTATCCTTCAGCCATCCTTCAGCTATCCTTCAGTCGTCCTTCAGCCATCCTTCAGTCGGTCTTCAGTTATCCTTCAGCTATCCTTCAGCTATCCTTCAGCTATCCTTCAGCCATCCTTCAGTCGGTCTTCAGCCATCCTTCAGCTATCCTTCAGTTGTCCTTCAGCTATCCTTCAGCCATCCTTCAGCTAATCTTCAGCACCACAAGTTGGTTCAACAACTTTAACATCATTGAGCTATTCTGGCGCTGTCCTTTTAGAACCAGGAAGGGCGCTCCAATCCTTTAAAATAACCCTCATCGAGATCTGTTGCCTTCACCTATAATAGTCCTACTCATCATTTATTAATACAAATAGAAGATGATCACTTCTCATTATCAC
The DNA here is from genome assembly GCF_002021735.2 of Oncorhynchus kisutch. NCBI lineage: Eukaryota > Metazoa > Chordata > Actinopteri > Salmoniformes > Salmonidae > Oncorhynchus > Oncorhynchus kisutch. The sequence goes on from NW_022261983.1 coordinate 15,022,481, forward strand.
GTTTAGTCAAGTTAGATCAAAGCTGAATCAATGTCTCGCAAAATCACACTGATTAATTAGTAGCCTATTCTGTTGCCGCGACCGGGAGGTCCATGGGGCGACGCACAATTGTCTGGGTTAGGGAGGGTTTGGCCGGTAGGGATATCCTTATCTCATCGCGCACCAGCGACTCCTGTGGCGGGCCGGGCGCAGTGCACGCTAACCAAGGTAGCCAGGTGCACGGTGTTTCCTCTGATCTGGAGGACTCACTAAACAGAGAACATCCCTGGTCATCCCTACTGCCTTTGATCTGGTGGACTCACTAAACAGAGAACATCCCTGGTCATCCCTACTGCCTCTGATCTGGAGGACTCACTAAACAGAGAACATCCCTGGTCATCCCTACTGTCTCTGATCTGGAGGACTCACTAAACAGAGAACATCCCTGGTCATCCCTACTGCCTCTGATCTGGTGGACTCACTAAACAGAGAACATCCCTGGTCATCCCTACTGCCTCTGATCTGGTGGACTCACTAAACAGAGAACATCCCTGGTCATCCCTACTGCCTCTGATCTGGTGGACTCACTAAACAGAGAACATCACTGGTCATCCCTACTGCCTCTGATCTGGAGGACTCACTAAACAGAGAACATCCCTGGTCATCCCTACTGCCTCTGATCTGGAGGACTCACTAAACAGAGAGCATCCCTGGTCATCCCTACTGCCTCTGCTCTGGAGGACTCACTAAACAGAGAACATCCCTGGTCATCCCTACTGCCTCTGATCTGAAGGACTCACTAAACAGAGAACATCCCTGGTCATCCCTACTGCCTCTGATCTGGTGGACTCACTAAACAGAGAACATCCCTGGTCATCCCTACTGCCTCTGATCTGGTGGACTCACTAAACAGAGAACATCACTGGTCATCCCTACTGCCTCTGATCTGGACGACTCACTAAACAGAGAACATCCCTGGTCATCCCTACTGCCTCTGATCTGGAGGACTCACTAAACAGAGAGCATCCCTGGTCATCCCTACTGCCTCTGCTCTGGAGGACTCACTAAACAGAGAACATCCCTGGTCATCCCTACTGCCTCTGATCTGAGTTATGTTGATATGTTGAGTTATGTTGTTATGTTGAGTTATGTTGATATGTTGATATGTTGAGTTATGTTGTTATGTTGAGTTATGTTGATATGCTGATATGTTGAGTTATGTTGTTATGTTGAGTTATGTTGATATGTTGAGTTATGTTGATATGTTGAGTTATGTTGATATGTTGAGTTATGTTGATATGTTGAGTTATGTTGATATGTTGAGTTATGTTGATATGTTGAGTTATGTTGATATGCTGAGTTATGTTGATATGCTGAGTTATGTTGATATGCTGAGTTATGTTGATATGCTGAGTTATGTTGATATGCTGAGTTATGTTGATATGCTGAGTTATGTTGATATGTTGAGTTATGTTGATATGCTGAGTTATGTTGATATGTTGGCAGGGTGTTGATTCTTTTTGATATTCTAATATTAAGTCTTGTTCTGTATCAGTTGATTTTGAATTAAATTCTTTGTCGTCTGTAAATAACATGTTTGAGTCAGTCAGTGGCCGTGTCTGAAATCTGTCGTGCCTACTACCAGGGTAGTATTGCTGCTGGAGGACTGGCGTGCCTACTACCAGGGTAGTATTGCTGCTGGAGGACTGGCGTGCCTACCACCAGGGTAGTATTGCTGCTGGAGGACTGGCGTGCCTACTACCAGGGTAGTATTGCTGCTGGAGGACTGGCGTGCCTACTACCAGGGTGGTATTGCTGCTGGAGGACTGGCGTGCCTACTACCAGGGTAGTATTGCTGCTGGAGGACTGGCGTGCCTACTACCAGGGTAGTATTGCTGCTGGAGGACTGGCGTGCCTACTACCAGGGTAGTATTGCTGCTGGAGGACTGGCGTGCCTACTACCAGGGTAGTATTGCTGCTGGAGGACTGGCGTGCCTACTATCAGGGTAGTATTGCTGCTGGAGGACTGGCGTGCCTACTACCAGGGTAGTATTGCTGCTGGAGGACTGGCGTGCCTACCACCAGGGTAGTATTGCTGCTGGAGGACTGGCGTGCCTACTACCAGGGTAGTATTGCTGCTGGAGGACTGGCGTGCCTACTACCAGGGTAGTATTGCTGCTGGAGGACTGGCGTGCCTACTACCAGGGTAGTATTGCTGCTGGAGGACTGGCGTGCCTACTATCAGGGTAGTATTGCTGCTGGAGGACTGGCGTGCCTACTACCAGGGTAGTATTGCTGCTGGAGGACTGGCGTGCCTACTACCAGGGTAGTATTGCTGCTGGAGGACTGGCGTGCCTACTACCAGGGTAGTATTGCTGCTGGAGGACTGGCGTGCCTACTACCAGGGTAGTATTGCTGCTGGAGGACTGGCGTGCCTACTACCAGGGTAGTATTGCTGCTGGAGGACTGGCGTGCCTACTACCAGGGTAGTATTACTGCTGGAGGACTGGCGTGCCTACTATCAGGGTAGTATTGCTGCTGGAGGACTGGCGTGCCTACTACCAGGGTAGTATTGCTGCTGGAGGACTGGCGTGCCTACTACCAGGGTAGTATTGCTGCTGGAGGACTGGCGTGCCTACTACCAGGGTAGTATTGCTGCTGGAGGACTGGCGTGCCTACTACCAGGGTAGTATTGCTGCTGGAGGACTGGCGTGCCTACTACCAGGGTAGTATTGCTGCTGGAGGACTGGCGTGCCTACTATCAGGGTAGTATTGCTGCTGGAGGACTGGCGTGCCTACTACCAGGGTAGTATTGCTGCTGGAGGACTGGCGTGCCTACTACCAGGGTAGTATTGCTGCTGGAGGACTGGCGTGCCTACTACCAGGGTAGTATTGCTGCTGGAGGACTGGCGTGCCTACTACCAGGGTAGTATTGCTGCTGGAGGACTGACGTGCCTACTACCAGGGTAGTATTGCTGCTGAAGGAATGGCGTGCCTACTACCAGGGTAGTATTGCTGCTGGAGGACTGGCGTGCCTACTACCAGGGTAGTATTGCTGCTGGAGGACTGTCGTGCCTACTACCAGGGTAGTATTGCTGCTGGAGGACTGTCGTGCCTACTACCAGGGTAGTATTGCTGCTGGAGGACTGGCGTGCCTACTACCAGGGTAGTGTTGATGCTGGATGACTGACGTGCCTACTACCAGGGTAGTATTGCTGCTGGAGGACTGGCGTGCCTACTACCAGGGTAGTATTGCTGCTGGAGGACTGACGTGCCTACCACCAGGGTAGTATTGCTGCTGGAGGACTGACGTGCCTACTACCAGGGTAGTATTGCTGCTGGAGGACTGACGTGCCTACTACCAGGGTAGTATTGCTGCTGGAGGACTGACGTGCCTACTACCAGGGTAGTATTGCTGCTGGAGGACTGGCGTGCCTACTACCAGGGTAGTATTGCTGCTGGAGGACTGGCGTGCCTACTACCAGGGTAGTATTGCTGCTGGAGGACTGGCGTGCCTACTACCAGGGTAGTATTGCTGCTGGAGGACTGACGTGCCTACCACCAGGGTAGTATTGCTGCTGGAGGACTGACGTGCCTACCACCAGGGTAGTATTGCTGCTGGAGGACTGACGTGCCTACTACCAGGGTAGTATTGCTGCTGGAGGACTGACGTGCCTACTACCAGGGTAGTATTGCTGCTGGAGGACTGGCGTGCCTACTACCAGGGTAGTATTGCTGCTGGAGGACTGGCGTGCCTACTACCAGGGTAGTATTGCTGCTGGAGGACTGGCGTGCCTACCACCAGGGTAGTATTGCTGCTGGAGGACTGGCGTGCCTACCACCAGGGTAGTATTGCTGCTGGAGGACTGGCGTGCCTACCACCAGGGTAGTATTGATGCTGGAGGACTGGCGTGCCTACTACCAGGGTAGTATTGATGCTGGAGGACTGGCGTGCCTACTACCAGGGTAGTATTGCTGCTGGAGGACTGGCGTGCCTACTACCAGGGTAGTATTACTGCTGGAGGACTGGCGTGCCTACTACCAGGGTAGTATTGCTGCTGGAGGACTGGTGTGCCTACTACCAGGGTAGTATTGATGCTGGAGGACTGACGTGCCTACTACCAGGGTAGTATTGCTGCTGGAGGACTGGCGTGCCTACCACCAGGGTAGTATTGCTGCTGGAGGACTGGCGTGCCTACCACCAGGGTAGTATTGCTGCTGGAGGACTGGCGTGCCTACCACCAGGGTAGTATTGCTGATGGAGGACTGGCGTGCCTACCACCAGGGTAGTATTGCTGATGGAGGACTGGCGTGCCTACCACCAGGGTAGTATTGCTGCTGGAGGACTGGCGTGCCTACCACCAGGGTAGTATTGCTGCTGGAGGACTGGCGTGCCTACCACCAGGGTAGTATTGCTGCTGGAGGACTGGCGTGCCTACTACCAGGGTAGTATTGCTGCTGGAGGACTGGCGTGCCTACTACCAGGGTAGTATTGCTGCTGGAGGACTGACGTGCCTACTACCAGGGTAGTATTGCTGCTGGAGGACTGACGTGCCTACTACCAGGGTAGTATTGCTGCTGGAGGACTGGCGTGCCTACTACCAGGGTAGTATTGCTGCTGGGGGACTGACGTGCCTACTACCAGGGTAGTATTGCTGCTGGAGGACTGGCGTGCCTACTACCAGGGTAGTATTGCTGCTGGAGGACTGGCGTGCCTACTACCAGGGTAGTATTGCTGCTGGAGGACTGGCGTGCCTACTACCAGGGTAGTATTGATGCTGGGGGACTGACGTGCCTACTACCAGGGTAGTATTGCTGCTGGAGGACTGGCGTGCCTACTACCAGGGTAGTATTGCTGCTGGAGGACTGGCGTGCCTACTACCAGGGTAGTATTTCTGCTGGAGGACTGGCGTGCCTACTACCAGGGTAGTATTGATGCTGGAGGACTGGCGTGCCTACTACCAGGGTAGTATTGCTGCTGGAGGACTGGCGTGCCTACCACCAGGGTAGTATTGCTGCTGGAGGACTGGCGTGCCTACTACCAGGGTAGTATTGCTGCTGGAGGACTGGCGTGCCTACTACCAGGGTAGTATTGCTGCTGGAGGACTGGCGTGCCTACTACCAGGGTAGTATTGATGCTGGAGGACTGGCGTGCCTACTACCAGGGTAGTATTGCTGCTGGAGGACTGGCGTGCCTACTACCAGGGTAGTATTGATGCTGGAGGACTGGCGTGCCTACTACCAGGGTAGTATTGCTGCTGGAGGACTGGCGTGCCTACCACCAGGGTAGTATTGCTGCTGGAGGACTGGCACTCCTTCACCTTTTCAATGTTAGAAAACATGAAGCTGGTAAAACTATTTCTGGAAAATGTATTCTGATAAATGCTGAATAAATTACCACTGAAATTACATGAAAAATGATAGAATGACAAACCAAATACATATGTATAGCAGCCAAGAGGCATGGTGGTTTCTTCTCTGTCTTCTCTCTGTTGGTGGATAGAATGATGAAGACCTAAAGGCAGGCTGTGTTTCCACTGCAGAGGTTCATCAGAGGCTTGACCACTTTGGCCAATCAGAACATTGATTAAAAAAAAATCTGCTGTTTTGACCCATGGACCTTATCATCACACCAATGAGATCGAGGATCCAAATTCACTGTGTGTCTGCCTTGACTTATCATCACACCAATGAGATCGAGGATCCAAATTCACCGTGTGTCTGCCTTGACTTATCATCACACCAATGAGATCGAGGATCCAAATTCACCGTGTGTCTGCCTTGATGTTCATAATACCCACAACAATATTTGACCAGTTGGTTACGGTGACACTTCTGCCAAGGACACCCAACCCAGAGTGGCCACAGCAAAGCCCAGGGAGCCTGATCCTCTCTGGAAGTTTCTGTAGCTCTGCTTGGGATATTTAGCCAACACTGGCTATTGGTTGAGACGCAGGGCCCGTTCTAGCTTGGTATGTCAGGGTGGGAAATTGGAAATGTGAATCGTGCCAAGTTGGAGGTAACAATGCGTTTAGGTTCTAGTTTGTTGAGATGCGTGAATACGCCACACCAATAGATTGATTTTTATGTCTGTTTTAAAACAAATTTCCTTCAGTTCTACTTCGTAATGATGTATATTCACTACTTGTTCAATTAATTTGATAGCATGTATAATGTATGCAAATAAATGATATGAATTGATAGTCCACATCTGTTTTCTTTTATTCCGTAACAGGGTATATTGTAACAATATATTCAAGTCAATCAAATCAACGTCTATTTACGCTATAGATACACAATACAATGAAATGCCTACTGGCAACTAAAGCAACTCCTCGCAAACAGTGCAATGATATGAGGCTGTATTTCATTTATCTGTTATTCTACCAGGTAAGTTGACTGAGAACACGTTCTCATTTACATCAACGACCTGGGGAATAGTTACAGGGGAGAGGAGGGGGGATGAATGAGACAATTGTAAACGGGGGATTATTAGGTGACCGTGATGATTTGAGGGCCAGATTGGGAATTTAGCCAGGACACCGGGGGTTAACACCCCTACTCTTACGATAAGTGCCATGGGATCTTTAATGACCTCAGAGAGTCAGGACACCCGTTTAATGTCCCATCCGAAAGACGGCACCCTACACAGGGCAGTGTCCCCAATCACTGCCCTAGGGCATTGGGATATTGTTTTAGACCAGAGGAACTGGCCCTCCAACACCACTTCCAGCAGCATCTGGTCTCCCATTCAGGAACTGACCAGGACCAACCCTGCTTAGCTTCAGAAGCAAGCCAGCGGTGGTATGCAGGGTGGTATGCTGCTGGCCATATGTATTTGTTTTTCCATTAGGCTGTAGCCTACTAATAGCTATAACATGTAGGCCTATTAGATTATATTGCAAATTATTGTTTGTTCCTGAATTGGCCGAATGGCTGAGCTATCCGTCAGCTGTCCTTCAGTTATCAGTCAGCTATCCTTCAGTTATCCTTCAGCTATCCTTCAGCTATCCTTCAGCTATCCTTCAGCTATCCTTCAGTTATCAGTCAGCTATCCTTCAGCTGTCCTTCAGTTATCAGTCAGCTATCCTTCAGCTATCCTTCAGCCATCCTTCAGCTATCCTTCAGCCATCCTTCAGCTATCCTTCAGCCATCCTTCAGTCATCCTTCAGTCGGTCTTCAGTTATCAGTCAGCTATCCTTCAGTTATCCTTCAGCTATCCTTCAGCCATCCTTCAGCTATCCTTCAGCCATCCTTCAGCTATCCTTCAGCTATCCTTCAGCCATCCTTCAGTCGGTCTTCAGTTATCAGTCAGCTATCCTTCAGCTGTCCTTCAGTTATCAGTCAGCTATCCTTCAGCTATCCTTCAGCCATCCTTCAGCTATCCTTCAGCCATCCTTCAGCTATCCTTCAGCCATCCTTCAGTCATCCTTCAGTCGGTCTTCAGTTATCAGTCAGCTATCCTTCAGCTACCCTTCAGCCATCCTTCAGCCATCCTTCAGCTATCCTTCAGCCATCCTTCAGTCGGTCTTCAGCCATCCTTCAGCTATCATTCAGTTATCCTTCAGCCATCCTTCAGCTATCCTTCAGCTATCCTTCAGTTGTCCTTCAGCTATCCTTCAGCCATCCTTCAGCTATCCTTCAGTTGTCCTTCAGCTATCCTTCAGCCAACCTTCAGCTATTCTTCAGCACCACAAGTTGGTTCAACAACTTTAACATCATTGAGCTATTCTGGCGCTGTCCTTTTAGAACCAGGAAGGGCGCTCCAATCCTTTAAAATAACCCTCATCGAGATCTGTTGCCTTCACCTATAATAGTCCTACTCATCATTTATTAATACAAATAGAAGATGATCACTTCTCATTATCACGTTTAGTCAAGTTAGATCAAAGCTGAATCAATGTCTCGCAAAATCACACTGATTAATTAGTAGCCTATTCTGTTGCAGCCGGCCGCGACCGGGAGGTCCATGGGGCGACGCACAATTGTCTGGGTTAGGGAGGGTTTGGCCGGTAGGGATATCCTTATCTCATCGCGCACCAGCGACTCCTGTGGCGGGCCGGGCGCAGTGCACGCTAACCAAGGTAGCCAGGTGCACGGTGTTTCCTCCGACTGGTGGACTCACTAAACAGAGAACATCCCTTGTCATCCCTACTGCCTCTGATCTGGAGGACTCACTAAACAGAGAACATCCCTGGTCATCCCTACTGCCTCTGATCTGGAGGACTCACTAAACAGAGAACATCCCTGGTCATCCCTACTGCCTTTGATCTGGTGGACTCACTAAACAGAGAACATCCCTGGTCATCCCTACTGCCTCTGATCTGGAGGACTCACTAAACAGAGAACATCCCTGGTCATCCCTACTGCCTCTGATCTGGCGGACTCACTAAACAGAGAACATCCCTTGTCATCCCTACTGCCTCTGATCTGGTGGACTCACTAAACAGAGAACATCCCTGGTCCTCCCTACTGCCTCTGATCTGGAGGACTCACTAAACAGAGAACATCCCTGGTCATCCCTACTGCCTCTGATCTGGAGGACTCACTAAACAGAGAACATCCCTGGTCATCCCTACTGCCTCTGCTCTGGAGGACTCACTAAACAGAGAACATCCCTGGTCATCCCTACTGCCTCTGATCTGGAGGACTCACTAAACAGAGAACATCCCTGGTCCTCCCTACTGCCTCTGATCTGGAGGACTCACTAAACAGAGAACATCCCTGGTCATCCCTACTGCCTCTGATCTGGAGGACTCACTAAACAGAGAACATCCCTGGTCATCCCTACTGCCTCTGCTCTGGAGGACTCACTAAACAGAGAACATCCCTGGTCATCCCTACTGCCTCTGATCTGGAGGACTCACTAAACAGAGAACATCCCTGGTCATCCCTACTGCCTCTGCTCTGGAGGACTCACTAAACAGAGAACATCCCTGGTCATCCCTACTGCCTCTGCTCTGGAGGACTCACTAAACAGAGAACATCCCTGGTCCTCCCTACTGCCTCTGATCTGGAGGACTCACTAAACAGAGAACATCCCTGGTCCTCCCTACTGCCTCTGATCTGGAGGACTCACTAAACAGAGAACATCCCTGGTCCTCCCTACTGCCTCTGATCTGGAGGACTCACTAAACAGAGAACATCCCTGGTCCTCCCTACTGCCTCTGATCTGAAGGACTCATTTGTCATTATGTCTGAGTGTTGGAGTGTGTCCTTGACTATCCGTAAATAAAAATACAAAAACCAAATTGTGGCATTTGGATTGGCTATACTTTCTTTTATTTGTGGTATATTTAAAACCGAATACTTAGACTTTTACTAAAGTAGTATTTTACTGGGTGAGTTTCACTAAAGTAGTATTTTACTGGGTGACTTTTACTAAAGTAGTATTTTACTGGGTGAGTTTCACTAAAGTAGTATTTTACTGGGTGAGTTTCACTAAAGTAGTATTTTACTGGGTGAGTTTTACTAAAGTAGTATTTTACTGGGTGAGTTTCACTAAAGTAGTATTTTACTGGGTGACTTTCACTAAAGTAGTATTTTACTGGGTGAGTTTCACTAAAGTAGTATTTTACTGGGTGAGTTTCACTAAAGTAGTATTTTACTGGGTGAGTTTTACTAAAGTAGTATTTTACTGGGTGAGTTTCACTAAAGTAGTATTTTACTGGGTGAGTTTTTTACTAAAGTAGTATTTTACTGGGTGAGTTTCACTAAAGTAGTAATTTACTGGGTGAGTTTTACTAAAGTAGTATTTTACTGGGTGAGTTTCACTAAAGTAGTATTTTACTGGGTGAGTTTTACTAAAGTAGTATTTTACTGGGTGACTTTCACTAAAGTAGTATTTTACTGGGTGAGTTTCACTAAAGTAGTATTTTACTGGGTGAGTTTCACTAAAGTAGTATTTTACTGGGTGACTTTTACTAAAGTAGTATTTTACTGGGTGAGTTTTACTAAAGTAGTATTTTACTGGGTGAGTTTTACTAAAGTAGTATTTTACTGGGTGAGTTTCACTAAAGTAGTATTTTACTGGGTGAGTTTCACTAAAGTAGTATTTTACTGGGTGAGTTTTACTTTCACTTGAGTCATTTTCTTATCATGTATCTTTGACTCCAATATGACAGTTGGGTACTTTATCCACCACTGGGTGTGGCTAACTCGGTGTTTGAGGGTTTTAAAAATCATATCAAAATGAGCTTTCTTGTATATACGTTTACAAATCGGCTCATTCATCCCCCTCCTCTCCCCTGTAACTATTCCCCAGGTCGTTGCTGTAAATGAGAACGTGTTCTCAGTCAACTTACCTGGTAAAATAACGGATAAATAAATAAATAAAAATCTCTCAGATATAGTACAGACATGTATAAAACATTTCCTTTTGATGACATTTTACAATCTGTTTTTCCATGTATGAATCTGTTATTCAATGCATTTCTTTGGGCTAATAGCAGTAAGGCCAAATTCAATGTTTCATCAAATAATGTATTTTATTTATTTCTACAGGGGTCCTAAAATTATACATCAAATAGCTCAATTATCCTTGGTATGACCATCTAAAAACAACTCCATATGTCAGCTTAGTAGAAACCCAGACCCGTGTCTTTGGACTAAGGGGGATGGATACAATATGCATTTCTTTAGTAGAAACCCAGACCCGTGTCTTTGGACTAAGGGGGATGGATACAATATGCATTTCTTTAGTAGAAACCCAGACCCGTGTCTTTGGACTAAGGGGGATGGATACAATATGCATTTCTTTAGTAGAAACCCAGACCCGTGTCTTTGGACTAAGGGGGATGGATACAATACGCATTTCTTTAGTAGAAACCCAGACCCGTGTCTTTGGACTAAGGGGGATGGATACAATACGCATTTCTTTAGTAGAAACCCAGACCCGTGTCTTTGGACTAAGGGGGATGGATACAATACGCATTTCTTTAGTAGAAACCCAGACCCGTGTCTTTGGACTAAGGGGGATGGATACAATACGCATTTCTTTAGTAGAAACCCAGACCCGTGTCTTTGGACTAAGGGGGATGGATACAATACGCATTTCTTTAGTAGAAACCCAGACCCGTGTCTTTGGACTAAGGGGGATGGATACAATACGCATTTCTTTAGTAGAAACCCAGACCCGTGTCTTTGGACTAAGGGGGATGGATACAATACGCATTTCTTTAGTAGAAACCCAGACCCGTGTCTTTGGACTAAGGGGGATGGATACAATACGCATTTCTTTAGTAGAAACCCAGACCCGTGTCTTTGGACTAAGGGGGATGGATACAATACGCATTTCTTTAGTAGAAACCCAGACCCGTGTCTTTGGACTAAGGGGGATGGATACAATACGCATTTCTTTAGTAGAAACCCAGACCCGTGTCTTTGGACTAAGGGGGATGGATACAATACGCATTTCTTTAGTAGAAACCCAGACCCGTGTCTTTGGACTAAGGGGGATGGATACAATATGCATTTCTTTAGTAGAAACCCAGACCCGTGTCTTTGGACTAAGGGGGATGGATACAATACGCATTTCTTTAGTAGAAACCCAGACCCGTGTCTTTGGACTAAGGGGGATGGATACAATACGCATGTCTTTAGTAGAAACCCAGACCCGTGTCTTTGGACTAAGGGGGATGGATACAATACGCATTTCTTTAGTAGAAACCCAGACCCGTGTCTTTGGACTAAGGGGGATGGATACAATACGCATGTCTTTAGTAGAAACCCAGACCCGTGTCTTTGGACTAAGGGGGATGGATACAATACGCATTTCTTTAGTAGAAACCCAGACCCGTGTCTTTGGACTAAGGGGGATGGATACAATACGCATTTCTTTAGTAGAAACCCAGACCCGTGTCTTTGGACTAAGGGGGATGGATACAATACGCATTTCTTTAGTAGAAACCCAGACCCGTGTCTTTGGACTAAGGGGGATGGATACAATACGCATTTCTTTAGTAGAAACCCAGACCCGTGTCTTTGGACTAAGGGGGATGGATACAATACGCATTTCTTTAGTAGAAACCCAGACCCGTGTCTTTGGACTAAGGGGGATGGATACAATACGCATTTCTTTAGTAGAAACCCAGACCCGTGTCTTTGGACTAAGGGGGATGGATACAATACGCATTTCTTTAGTAGAAACCCAGACCCGTGTCTTTGGACTAAGGGGGATGGATACAATACGCATTTCTTTAGTAGAAACCCAGACCCGTGTCTTTGGACTAAGGGGGATGGATACAATACGCATTTCTTTAGTAGAAACCCAGACCCGTGTCTTTGGACTAAGGGGGATGGATACAATACGCATTTCTTTAGTAGAAACCCAGACCCGTGTCTTTGGACTAAGGGGGATGGATACAATACGCATTTCTTTAGTAGAAACCCAGACCCGTGTCTTTGGACTAAGGGGGATGGATACAATACGCATTTCTTTAGTAGAAACCCAGACCCGTGTCTTTGGACTAAGGGGGATGGATACAATACGCATTTCTTTAGTAGAAACCCAGACCCGTGTCTTTGGACTAAGGGGGATGGATACAATACGCATTTCTTTAGTAGAAACCCAGACCCGTGTCTTTGGACTAAGGGGGATGGATACAATATGCATTTCTTTAGTAGAAACCCAGACCCGTGTCTTTGGACTAAGGGGGATGGATACAATACGCATTTCTTTAGTAGAAACCCAGACCCGTGTCTTTGGACTAAGGGGGATGGATACAATACGCATTTCTTTAGTAGAAACCCAGACCGGGTCTTTGGACTAAGGGGGATGGATACAATACGCATTTCTTTAGTAGAAACCCAGACCCGTGTCTTTGGACTAAGGGGGATGGATACAATACGCATTTCTTTAGTAGAAACCCAGACCCGTGTCTTTGGACTAAGGGGGATGGATACAATACGCATTTCTTTAGTAGAAACCCAGACCCGTGTCTTTGGACTAAGGGGGATGGATACAATACGCATTTCTTTAGTAGAAACCCAGACCCGTGTCTTTGGACTAAGGGGGATGGATACAATACGCATTTCTTTAGTAGAAACCCAGACCCGTGTCTTTGGACTAAGGGGGATGGATACAATACGCATTTCTTTAGTAGAAACCCAGACCCGTGTCTTTGGACTAAGGGGGATGGATACAATACGCATTTCTTTAGTAGAAACCCAGACCCGTGTCTTTGGACTAAGGGGGATGGATACAATACGCATTTCTTTAGTAGAAACCCAGACCCGTGTCTTTGGACTAAGGGGGATGGATACAATATGCATTTCTTTAGTAGAAACCCAGACCCGTGTCTTTGGACTAAGGGGGATGGATACAATACGCATTTCTTTAGTAGAAACCCAGACCCGTGTCTTTGGACTAAGGGGGATGGATACAATACGCATTTCTTTAGTAGAAACCCAGACCGGGTCTTTGGACTAAGGGGGATGGATACAATACGCATTTCTTTAGTAGAAACCCAGACCCGTGTCTTTGGACTAAGGGGGATGGATACAATATGCATTTCTTTAGTAGAAACCCAGACCGGGCCCTTGGACTAGGGGGATGGATACAATACGCATTTCTTTAGTAGAAAAACAGGTGCTGCTGATAATACTGCCATCGTCGTGGAGACAGAGGACATGTATCTGATGCTGTCTGGCCAACAAGACTATGGCATGTTATATAGTAAGGCAGATGAGGGCGCTGTTTCGCTCGCTCGGATGCTTTTCTCAGGTGAGATGGTTTCAGACACTTGCGGATTGAAGGAAAAATTAGCGGCGCTGTTGGGATGCGGGAATTATTTTGGAATGAACGTGTGAAGGTAACCTACTTTTTTTTATAGTGATTGGTTTGACAATCAGATGAAAACATAACTGGTTGTGTTCATGGCACATGAAAAAGTAGTTGTTTTTTTTACATAAAAAAAAAAGTAAAGTGGTTAATTTCTTACATTTAAATTACGTCTTTACTATCAATTCATTTATTTTAATGAGGAGCAGGGCCTCATACTGACCTCCAAATCACTTAGCACCAGCGCTAGCCTGGGGACGGGGTTAGTGTCTATGTATTGGGGCCAGTAGATGGCGTTGTTTCTTTAATGTCTATGGCGCTAGGTTCTGCACGCACCTCCAGCCGGATAGGATAAATTAACACACTGTAAACACAATATTACCTCTGGTTAGTCTGTCAAGGTTTTGGTCAGACCTTTTTAGATGAGTTTTTTAACCATTTTGACAGTCACACATCCGGCACCACCTCAACAAAAACAATGATGCAGTTACCACAGGTTATCTGATCGAATCCTGGCCTTATGCTGTTCACACAGGAAGCCCAATTCAGACGTTGACGTCACTAATTGGTCTTTTGACCAATGAGATCAGATGTTTTGCCAATAATTGGGCAAAATATTCAAAAATTGGGCTGCCTGTGTTAATGCAGCCTTTTTGTGTCAAGGTTTTGGTCAGACTTTAAGACTTCTTGTTGTTGGCTATGTCTATTTTAACTAAAGTGTGGATTGCAAGTCACTCCTTGTCCATAGACTGCTTTCAAGGTAAGGAAACATCTCAATATGTCAAATCTAAACTATCCCTTTACAATAGAACATCAGACCCTGGTTCAGGCTCCCCATCTCAGTGCTAGAGGAGTCACTACAGACCCTGGTTCAGGCTCCCCATCTCAGTGCTAGAGGAGTCACTACAGACCCTGGTTCAGGCTCCCCATCTCAGTGCTAGAGGAGTCACTACAGACCCTGGTTCAGGCTCCCCATCTCAGTGCTAGAGGAGTCACCACAGACCCTGGTTCAGGCTCCCCATCTCAGTGCTAGAGGAGTCACTACAGACCCTGGTTCAGGCTCCCCATCTCAGTGCTGGAGGAGTCACTACAGACCCTGGTTCAGGCTCCCCATCTCAGTGCTAGAGGAGTCACTACAGACCCTGGTTCAGGCTCCCCATCTCAGTGCTAGAGGAGTCACTACAGACCCTGGTGCAGGCTCCCCATCTCAGTGCTAGAGGAGTCACTACAGACCCTGGTTCAGGCTCCCGATCTCAGTGCTAGAGGAGTCACTACAGACCCTGGTTCAGGCTCCCCATCTCAGTGCTAGAGGAGTCACTACAGACCCAGGTTCAGGCTCCCCATCTCAGTGCTAGAGGCGATATCACTACAGACCCTGGTTCAGGCTCCCGAGTGGTGCAGTGGTCTAAGGCACCTCATCTCAGTGCTAGAGGCGATATCACTACAGTACCTGGTTCAGCGGTCTAAGGCACCTCATCTCAGTGCTAGAGGCGATATCACTACAGACCCTGGTTTGAATCCAGGCTGTATCACAACCGGCTGTGATTGGGAGTCCCATAGGGCGGCGCACAATTGGCCCAGTGTCATCTGGGTTAGGGTTTGGCCGTCATTGTAAATAAGAAATTTGTTCTTAACTGACTTGGCAAGTTAAATAAAAGGTTAAATCTTTTATTTAATTTTTTAATCACAGAAGACACCATAACAATTTGACAACGTTAAAGAACAGTTTTTATTGTGAAAAATGTCTCTGCTTTTCATACCCTAGCCTAAAACTGTACAATCAATCATTTAAAACATGTTTCGGCTTGTTTAAAAAATAATAATTAAGAACACACTCTTGCGCTCGTTCGATCACACACTCCTTGTTTAAATGACCCAGCAGCAGCTACAACCAAAGGAAAATAGGAATGCATCCCAAATCGCACCCTATGTAGTGCACTACTTTTGTCCAGGGCCCAATGGCATATGCACTACATAGGTAATAAAAGTGCTCTTTTAGGACACACCCATAGTGTTTACATGTTGTGTTCACCATCATTCCTCTTCCCTTAGTCCAAAATGGCCGCCTATTTCCTATCAAGAGCACTGCTCTGTTCAAAAGCAGTGCACTATATAAGGAATAGGGTGCCAATTGGGACGCACATTTAACAACCTCAACTCAGGCAACATCAGGGACATCCCCCAAACGGGGCCCTTCTCCTGACATGATCACAAAACTCCATCTCCCATCATCCTTTGCCAACTTTTTTTTTTCTTTAAACAGTCCATCATAATAATAACATTAATCCTATCTAGAGAAATCATTTGAGAAGGAAAAAAAATATAATATCTCTTGTTTCCAAATTACACCCTTATTCCCCCATTTATTAGGGCACTTATTTTAAGAAGTACTGCACTTATTTTGAAGAATAGGGTGTAATTTGAGGCCTTCCTGAAGTCCGACTTTTATAAAGGTTATAATATTATAAAGGTCAACATCAAAGGCTGGTGTCATAATAAAACACATTACAATGACAAAAACGTTTTCAAATGAACGACAAAAAGGTTTTGTTGAAAAGCTTGTCTTCTCTACATGTCGAAGGTAGTGGGGTCCATATTATGACGTGCTGCCCAAGAACCAAAACACCTCTTCCCTCCTTTTTACAGTCTACAACCAACCAGATCACTATTAGGACTCTACTGGCACCCTATTCCCTAGGTAGTGCACTACTTTCGACCAGGGTGCCATAGTGACTAGGGTGCCATTTGGGATACATCCTATGCTTCTGTCCTGGCCAAAGAACAGCATGACAACCTTTTCATATTACCAGACCGAGAGGTTTTCCCTGACCTCGTGACCTGACCAGGAAAACCTCACAGAGGGAGGCCTGGAAAAAGGCTGTCGGGGGAAGAAGCTTCTTTATAAAAAGCAGACAAGAGTTAACGTCCTATTTTCTTCATTCATAAAATTACTGGACTTTTGAGGCGATGGAGGCAACTGTTGCATACAAACTACACAAAACATAATTCATAAATTACTGGACTTTTGAGGCGACTGTTGCATACAAAGTCCTTTTCTCCGTTACGTTTTACTCAACTCCGGCGTCCCTCTCTCCCTCCATCCTCTATCACCTCCTTTTGGAACAAGGTTAGAAGGTAATCGAGGAGAGGCGGCGAGAAGGGAACGTGGGCGAGAAGGGAACGTGGGCGAGAAGGGAACGTGGGCGAGAAGGGAACGTGGGTGAAAAGGGAACGTGGGTGAAAATGCTACCTGTATAAAATTAAGACTCCTCTCCACTTACGCATCATCAGGCAAATTATGTTGACAGGGTGGAATCCCCAATAAATGTGTAACGTGATTAATTATTTATTTTTTTACATTTTCAAGAGTCTTTCCGTGAAGGACTCAGGTAGGATCCACATGACCATCTTCCATGAAAGGTGGCTATCGAGGAGGGGAGGAGCCTCTTCCGTTCGTCTACAAACTAATTGGCTATCGAAGGAGGGGAGGAGCCTCTTCCGTTCGTCTACTAACTATTTGGCACCACTCGACCACTTATCGGTTTCCGGATCACGCAGAAGAGAGGACAGCCTTTTTCCCAAATGAGAAAAGGCCGTCCATACATACATAGAAGAGTCTGTCCTTCTAGTGGTTGATACTCAGAGAGAAACTCGTCTCTCTGAGACCAGAGGGACAGTTCAGTAAAACACAGAACAATAAGGGAGAAAAATAGCTTTGAGTGCCAGGAGATTTCCCTGAATAGGAGAAACTATGGGGCTCCACGCTCACGTCGCTGACTGTCTGTGTAGGAAAACAATATGGCCGCCCCGCAGTGAGAAGAGAACACCACTCAGCCTGACAACCAGGCTTCATTGGGTGAGTCTGGGACTACGTCCTAAATGGCACCCTATTCCCTACATAGTGCACTACTTTAGACCAGAGCCCTATGGCACCCTATTCCCTACATAGTGCACTACTTTAGACCAGAGCTCTATGGGCCCTGGCACCCTATTCCCTACATAGTGCACTACTTTAGACCAGAGCTCTATGGGCCCTGGCACCCTATTCCCTATATAGTGCACTACTTTAGACCAGAGCTCTATGGGCCCTGGCACCCTATTCCCTACATAGTGTCCTACTTTAGACCAGAGCCTATGTAGGGAATAGGGTGACGGTTCACTGGCTGCACTGGAAACTGGTGCAGAGAGGAGAGGAGGCGCAAGAGAAAGGAAGGAAGGAAAGGAGGAGAGAAAGGAAAAGAGGAGAGAGAGAAAGGAAGGAAGGAGAGGAAAACTGGCAGGCAGACTAGATGACTCTGGGGAGAAGAGGAGGGAGGGAGGGGAGATGGGAGGCAAAGAACAAGGAGGGAGGGAGATGGGAGGTAAAGAGGAAGGGAGTGCGAGAGAATGGAAAGTGAGGGAGATGGATAGATGTAAAGTGGAAGAGAGGGAGAGAGAGATGTAGGGAGAGAGAGCAGGCAGAGTGAGGGAGATGTAGGGAGAGAGAGCAGGCAGAGTGAGGAGAGAAAGCAGGCAGAGTGAGGGAGATGGAGAGAGAGAGAGCAGGCAGAGTGAGGAGAGAAAGCAGGCAGAGTGAAGGAGATGGAGAGAGGAAGGAAGGAAAGAAGGAGAGCAGGCAGAGATCCATGAAGAGAACATCGATTATTTAACATATGAATCATGGGACAGCAGGAGGCAACACTCTGATCAACAGAGAGAGAAAGGGAGGGAAGAAGAGAGGGGAAAACACTAGAACTCAGTAGGGTTGTGTGGATGTGTTCTGGATGTGGATGGATGTATTCTGGATGTGGATGGATGTATTCTGGGTGTATTCTGGATGTATTCTGGGTATATTCTGGGTGTATTCTGGACGTGGATGGATGTATTCTGGGTATATTCTGGGTGTATTCTGGGTGTATTCTGGACGTGGATGGATGTATTCTGGGTATATTCTGGATGTATTCTGGTGTATTCTGGGTGTATTCTGGATGTATTCTGGGTATATTCTGGATGTATTCTGGGTGTATTCTGGGTATATTCTGGATGTGGATGTATTCTGGGTGTATTCTGGGTGTGGATGTATTCTGGGTGTGGATGTATTCTGGGTGTATTCTGGATGTATTCTGGGTGTATTACAACTCCAGCACAACCCCTCCTATGGACGAGGGTTGACCAGAAATGTCTGGTCGGGTCTCCTCAAGTCTGTGCACACACACCTCCCTCCTCCTACACTAGGTTTCATCACCCTCCTCACCCAGGGTATCTCCTCCCCCAGGGTTAGGGTATGGGGTAAGGGCTAGGTCTGTTTCAGGGTATCCCCTCCCTTCGGGGTGTAGGTTAGGTCTCAGACTTGGTTCTCCCCACAGGCTCTACACATCCTCCCCTCAGTGGAAGGGACAGGGTCTGTTTCAGTGTGTTTAGGGTGTCAGTCTCCCCCCTCCCCCAGACAGGGTCTATCACTAGGAGATTTTACAGTTGTTGCGTGTGCAGTTCTGTGGGGGGCTCTGGGGGGGTTTGATAGATTTAGAACGCTTCAGACTGTTCCCTTTAGACCCGCCCGCCGCGTTGGCCAGCGAATAGGACCGTCCGTGCATCATCACTGCGTTCATCCCATTGGCCATAGAGAAGGACTTGAGGTGGGACTTTATCGCCACGGGCAACGGCAGCTTGTCGATCAGGTGGACGGGCGTGCAGGAGACAATCGCTCTGCAGCACAGGTCCTGGAGAGTGAACACTGGAGGGAGAGGGGAGGAGAGAGAGTTAGTTCAACCTTGTTCTGTCTTGTTACAGCATTAGCTAGCTAGCAACCTGCTAACCACCGATCATAAGCTAGCTAGCAACCTGCTAACCACCGATCATTAGCTAGCTAGCAACCTGCTAACCACAGATCATTAGCTAGCTAGCAACCTGCTAACCACAGATCATTAGCTAGCTAGCAACCTGCTAACCACAGATCATTAGCTAGCTAGCAACCTGCTAACCACAGATCATTAGCTAGCTAGCAACCTGCTAACCACAGATCATTAGCTAGCTAGCAACCTGCTAACCACAGATCATTAGCTAGCTAGCAACCTGCTAACCACAGATCATTAGCTAGCTAGCAACCTGCTAACCACAGATCATTAGCTAGCTAGCAACCTGCTAACCACAGATCATTAGCTAGCTAGCAACCTGCTAACCACAGATCATTAGCTAGCTAGCAACCTGCTAACCACCGATCATTAGCTAGCTAGCAACCTGCTAACCACCGATCATTAGCTAGCTAGCAACCTGCTAACCACCGATCATTAGCTAGCTAGCAACCTGCTAACCACCGATCATTAGCTAGCTAGCAACCTGCTAACCACCGATCATAAGCTAGCTAGCAACCTGCTAACCACCGATCATAAGCTAGCTAGCAACCTGCTAACCACCGATCATAAGCTAGCTAGCAACCTGCTAACCACCGATCATAAGCTAGCTAGCAACCTGCTAACCACAGATCATTAGCTAGCTAGCAACCTGCTAACCACCGATCATAAGCTAGCTAGCAACCTGCTAACCACCGATCATAAGCTAGCTAGCAACCTGCTAACCACCGATCATAAGCTAGCTAGCAACCTGCTAACCACCAATCATAAGCTAGCTAGCAACCTGCTAACCACAGATCATTAGCTAGCTAGCAACCTGCTAACCACCGATCATAAGCTAGCTAGCAACCTGCTAACCACCAATCATAAGCTAGCTAGCAACCTGCTAACCACAGATCATTAGCTAGCTAGCAACCTGCTAACCACAGATCATTAGCTAGCTAGCAACCTGCTAACCACCGATCATTAGCTAGCTAGCAACCTGCTAACCACCGATCATTAGCTAGCTAGCAACCTGCTAACCACCGATCATTAGCTAGCTAGCAACCTGCTAACCACCGATCATAAGCTAGCTAGCAACCTGCTAACCACCGATCATAAGCTAGCTAGCAACCTGCTAACCACCGATCATAAGCTAGCTAGCAACCTGCTAACCACCAATCATAAGCTAGCTAGCAACCTGCTAACCACAGATCATTAGCTAGCTAGCAACCTGCTAACCACCGATCATAAGCTAGCTAGCAACCTGCTAACCACAGATCATTAGCTAGCAACCTGCTAACCACCGATCATAAGCTAGCTAGCAACCTGCTAACCACAGATCATTAGCTAGCTAGCTAGCTAGCAACCTGCTAACCACAGATCATTAGCTAGCTAGCAACCTGCTAACCACAGATCATTAGCTAGCTAGCAACCTGCTAACCACAGATCATTAGCTAGCTAGCAACCTGCTAACCACAGATCATTAGCTAGCTAGCAACCTACTAACCACAGATGAAGGATATCGTGTGGTAATTTTACCAGCAGTAAACATCTGGTGATTCAGAAAGGAACAAGGGAGAGCTTCTTTAGATGCGCTTCTATAGTGGTC
Organism: Oncorhynchus kisutch; assembly: GCF_002021735.2. NCBI lineage: Eukaryota > Metazoa > Chordata > Actinopteri > Salmoniformes > Salmonidae > Oncorhynchus > Oncorhynchus kisutch. The sequence continues at coordinate 15,043,659 of NW_022261983.1, forward strand.
CTCCGTTGCTCAGTCGCTAGAGAGCGTCCCTCCGTAGCTCAGTCGCTAGAGCATAGCACTTGCAACCCCGGGATAGTGGGTTCAATTCTCGGGACCGTCCATACGTAAAATGTATGTAAGTCACTGGATAAAAGCTTCTGCTAAATGGTATATGCTATAATATTAAAGTAGGACAGCTGTACGTAGGCTGCATCTTATTGTGTTCCTTCTGGTGCTCCTAAACCCTGGATTCTGTAATTACTACCTATTTATATCATCTATACCTTGAATACTTGTTATTGTGCTCCTACAATTTTTTCTAATTAGGAGCACATGTACTCCTTGTAAAAAAATATATATCGGTGTCAAGCTCCTCCCCCCTCACCCCCTCCTACCTCTGTTGGGCTTCCAGAACTTCTCCATGCCGTGCCTCATCAGTACGATGCGAGACAGCTCTGTGAACGACTCGATGACGTTGAAGTTGCAGAGCGGGCTGACCTCAAAGAAGGTCATGCCGTTCTTCTCCGCGTACGCCCGGGCCTGCTCCGTAGGAACCTGGCGCTTGAACGCCAGGTGGAGCCGGTTGCCTACCAGGATACGAGGTACACCCGGGGCATGCTGATGGGAGGGAGAGGGGGGGGGGATTTCAGTGGTTTACAGGAAGTAGAAAACAGTAGTAAGTTATAGAAACTGTTAGAACTGTCTCTTTTATATATATATATATATATATATCCCATCCTATCAGTATCCATCCTATCAGTATCCTATCCTATCAGTATCCTATCATATCAGTATCCTATCATATCAGTATCCTATCCTATCAGTATCCATCCTATCAGTATCCTATCATATCAGTATCCTATCATATCAGTATCCTATCCTATCAGTATCCATCCTATCAGTATCCTATCCTATCAGTATCCTATCATATCAGTATCCATCCTAACAGTATCCTATCAGTATCCTATCCTATCAGTATCCTATCATATCAGTATCCATCCTATCAGTATCCTATCCTATCAGTATCCTATCCTATCAGTATCCTATCCTATCAGTATCCATCCTATCAGTATCCATCCTATCAGTATCCATCCTAGCCTATCAGTATCCATCCTATCAGTATCCTATCCTATCAGTATCCATCCTAGCCTATCAGTATCCATCCTATCAGTATCCTATCCTATCAGTATCCATCCTATCCTATCAGTATCCATCCTAGCCTATCAGTATCCATCCTATCAGATTAGTATCCATCCTATCCCATCAGTATCCATCCTATCCCATCAGTATCCATCCTATCAGATCAGTATCCATCCTATCAGATCAGTATCCATCCTATCAGATCAGTATCCATCCTACCAGATCAGTATCCATCCTACCCTATCAGTATCCATCCTACCCTATCAGTATCCATCCCACCCTATCAGTATCCATCCCACCCCATCAGTATCCATCCCATCAGTATCCATCCCATCAGTATCCATCCCATCTTGGGTCGTTGTAGGAAAGATACGTGGTTAAAACACTGGTAAGCCTGAGTTCCATCGCTATGGGAAACGGGCCCTGGTCTTTCTAGCGGCTTCACCTTTCATTCTACCAATCAAATTCTCTAGTCTATTTCCTCCCTCTCCTTCCCTCCCTCTTCTGTCCCCCCCCCCCATCTCTCTCTCCTTCCCTCCCTCTTCTGTCTCCCCCCCCTTCTCCTTCCCTTCCCCACCTTTCGCCTCCCCCCCCCATCTCTCTCTCCTTCCCTCCCTCTTCTGTCCCCCCCCTTCTCCTTCCCTTCCCCACCTTTCGCCTCCCCCCCATCTCTCTCTCCTTCCCTCCCTCTTCTGTCTCCCCCCCCCTCTCCTTCCCTTCCCCACCTTTCGCCTCCCCCCCCATCTCTCTCTCCTTCCCTTCCCCACCTTTCGCCCCCCCCCCCCCCCCATCTCTCTCTCCTTCCCTCACTCTTCTGCCCCCCCCCCCCTCTCCTTCCCCACCTTTCGCCTCCCCCCCCCCATCTCTCCCCCCCCCCCCCCCTTCTCCTTCCCCACCTTTCACCCCCCCCCCCCCCCATCTCTCTCTCTCTCTCTCTGAATGAATGACAGGAGTCCAGTTGCAGGGTACTGTAGACTAGAGGTGAACCAGGAAAGACATATCTTCACCAAACACCCTGAGAGAAACACACACACACACACACACACACACACGGAGGATGTCCTCTAGGCTTCTGCATCCCAGAAGGACATGGTGTGTCTATAGCAGTACTCTGGGCCTATTCGGTTCTGTTCACCGAGGTGTGTTGAGGACTATGGGACAGGGTCTCTCCTTTCCTCTCCTCTACCCTCGCCTCTCCCTCTCTTCCTCCTCTCCCCTCCCTCTCCTCTACCCTCTCTTCCTCCTCTCCTCCATACCTCGTCAATCTCTCGTATCCAGCGGTCGATGCCTTCGAACGACCAGCGGTTTGCGATGTCATACACCAGCAGGATCCCCTGGAGAACACACACACACACACACACCATTGTTCTTGATGTCCTGTTTATAGAAGTAGGAGGAGCAGACAGGACCAGCCAAACACACTCAGTAGGGGACTTGTGTCATTAGAGTGTGTGTGTGTGTACTATGTCATTAGAGTGTGTGTGTGTGTGTGTGTGTGTGTGTGTACTATGTCATTAGAGTGTGTGTGTGTGTGTGTGTACTATGTCATTAGAGTGTGTGTGTGTGTGTGTGTACTATGTCATTAGAGTGTGTGTGTGTGTGTGTGTACTATGTCATTAGAGTGTGTGTGTGTGTACTGTCATTAGAGTGTGTGTGTGTGTACTGTCATTAGAGTGTGTGTGTGTGTACTGTCATTAGAGTGTGTGTGTGTGTACTGTCATTAGAGTGTGTGTGTGTGTACTATGTCATTAGAGTGTGTGTGTGTGTACTATGTCATTAGAGTGTGTGTACTATGTCATTAGATTGTGTGTGTGTACTGGATTAGATTGTGTGTGTACTATGTCATTAGATTGTGTGTGTACTGGATTAGATTGTGTGTGTACTGGATTAGATTGTGTGTGTACTATGTCATTAGATTGTGTGTGTACTATGTCATTAGATTGTGTGTGTACTATGTCATTAGATTGTGTGTGTACTATGTCATTAGATTGTGTGTGTACTGGATTAGATGAGTCTATTAGTCATGTGCAGAGTCTCAGATGACCAGAGTCTCAGATGTAATTGCAGGGTACAGTGAAATTCTGTAGCTCCAACAGTGCAGGTCAAAAAGAGAAGTACATGAAACAATAATACTAATACTATATACAGTTGAAGTCGGGAAGTTTACGTACACCTTAGCCAAATACATTTAAACTCAGTTTTTCACAATTCCTGACCAATAATCCTAGTAAAAATCCCCTGCCTTAGGTCAGTTAGGATCACCACTTTATTTTAAGAATGTGAAATGTCAGAATAATAGTAGAGAGAATTATTTATTTCAGCTTTTATTTCTTTCATCACATTCCCAGTGGGTCAGAAGTTTACATACACTCAATTAGTGTTTGGTAGCATTGCCTTTAAATGGTTTAACTTGGGTCAAATGTTTCGGGTAGCCTTCCACAAGCTTCCCACAATAAGTTGGGTGAATTTTGGCCCATTCCTCCTGACAGAGCTGGTGTAACTGAGTCAGGTTTGTAGGTCTTCTTGCTCGCACACAATTTTTCAGTTCTGCCCACACATTTTCTATGGGATTGAGGTCAGGGCTTTGTGATGGCCACTCCAATACCTTGACTTTGTTGTCCTTAAGCCATTTTGCCACAACTTTGGAAGTGTGCTTGGGGTCAATGTCCATTTGGAAGACCCATTTTCGACCAAGCTTCAACTTCCTGACTGATGTCTTTAGATGTTGCTTCAATATATCCACAATTTTCCATCCTCATGACGCCATCTATTTTGTGAAGTGCACCAGTCCCTCCTGCAGCAAAGCACCCCCACAACATGATGTTGCCACCCCAGTGCTTCACTGTTGGGATGGTCTTCTTCGGCTCGCAAGCCTCCCCCTTTTTCCTCCAAGCATAACGATGGTCATTATGGCCAAACAGTTCTATTTATGTTTCATCAGACCAGAGGACATTTCTCCAAAAACTACAATCTTTGTCCCCAGGTGCAGTTGCAAACCATAGTCTGGCTTTTTTATGGCGGTTTTGGAGCAGTGGCTTCTTCCTTGCCGAGTGGCCTTTCAGGTTATGTCGATATAGGACTAGTTTTACTGTGGATATAGATACCTTTGTACCCGTTTCCTCCAGCATCTTCACAAGGTCCTTTGCTGTTCTGGGATTGATTTGCACTTTTCACACCAAAGTACGTTAATCTCAAGGAGACAGAACGCGTCTCCTTCCTGAGCAGTATGATGGCTGCGTGGTCCCAGGGTGTTTATACTTGCGTACTATTGTTTGTACAGATGAACGTGGTACCTTCAGGCGTTTGGAAATTGCTCCCAAGGATGAACCAGACTTGTGGAGGTCTACAAAAAAAAATTCTGAGGTCTTGGCTAATTTCTTTTGATTTTCCCACGATGTCAAGCAAAGAGGCACGGAGTTTGAAGGTAGGCCTTGAAATATATCCAGAGGTACACCTCCAATTGACTCGAATTATGTCAATTAGCCTATCAGAAGCTTCTAAAGCCATGACATCATTTTCTGGAATTGTCCAAGCTGTTTAAAGGCACAGTCAACTTACTGTATGTACATTTCTGACCCACTGGAATTGTGATACAGTGAATGATAAGTGAAATAATCTGTCTGGAAACAATTGTTGGAAAAATTACTTGTGTCATGCACAAAGTAGATGTCCTAACCAACTTGACAAAACTATAGTTTGTTAACAAGAAATTTGTGGAGTGGTTGAAAACCAAGATTTAATGACTCCAACCTAAGTGTATGTAAACTTCTGACTTCAACTGTATATATACACACTATGTCGGCAGAATGTGTGTACTATGTCAGCAGAATGTGTGTTCCTACCTGAGCCCCTCTGGAGTAGGACCTGAAGATGGTGCAGAACCTCCCCTGTCCTGACGTGTCCCTGAGAGAGAGATACGAGTTAACCACAATTAAAGGGAAATTCTGCCAATTTTGATCTGTGGTTAAAAAGAGAAGGTTCTAAAAAATAAAAAATAAATGTATCTGTGACATCACAGGATAGGATTCAAAGTAAGAAAAAGTTAATCAAAACCTGCAACGGATTTCTAGCCAGGAGGGTATCATCTTCCTCCCCATAAATCAGAACTAGTTTCTAGCCAGGAGGGTATCATCTTCCTCCCCACAAATCAGAATGCGTTTCTAGCCAGGAGGGTATCATCTTCCTCCCCACAAATCAGAACTAGTTTCTAGCCAGGAGGGTATCATCTTCCTCCCCACAAATCAGAATGCGTTTCTAGCCAGGAGGGTATCATCTTCCTCCCCACAAATCAGAATGCGTTTCTAGCCAGGAGGATATCATCTTCCTCCCCACAAATCAGAATGCGTTTCTAGCCAGGAGGGTATCATCTTCCTCCCCACAAATCAGAATGCGTTTCTAGCCAGGAGGGTATCATCTTCCTCCCCACAAATCAGAATGCGTTTCTAGCCAGGAGGATATCATCTTCCTCCCCACAAATCAGAATGCGATTCTAGCCAGGAGGGTATCATCTTCCTCCCCACAAATCAGAATGCGTTTCTAGCCAGGAGGGTATCATCTTCCTCCCCACAAATCAGAATGCGTTTCTAGCCAGGAGGATATCATCTTCCTCCCCACAAATCAGAACTAGTTTCTAGCCAGGAGGGTATCATCTTCCTCCCCACAAATCAGAATGCGTTTCTAGCCAGGAGGGTATCATCTTCCTCCCCACAAATCAGAATGCGATTCTAGCCAGGAGGGTATCATCTTCCTCCCCACAAATCAGAATGCGTTTCTAGCCAGGAGGGTATCATCTTCCTCCCCACAAATCAGAATGCGTTTCTAGCCAGGAGGGTATCATCTTCCTCCCCACAAATCAGAATGCGTTTCTAGCCAGGAGGGTATCATCTTCCTCCCCACAAATCAGAACTCGTTTCTAGCCAGGAGGGTATCATCTTCCTCCCCACAAATCAGAACTAGTTTCTAGCCAGGAGGGTATCATCTTCCTCCCCACAAATCAGAACTAGTTTCTAGCCAGGAGGGTATCATCTTCCTCCCCACAAATCAGAACTAGTTTCTAGCCAGGAGGGTATCATCTTCCTCCCCACAAATCAGAATGCGTTTCTAGCCAGGAGGGTATCATCTTCCTCCCCACAAATCAGAATGCGTTTCTAGCCAGGAGGGTATCATCTTCCTCCCCACAAATCAGAACTAGTTTCTAGCCAGGAGGGTATCATCTTCCTCCCCACAAATCAGAACTAGTTTCTAGCCAGGAGGGTATCATCTTCCTCCCCACAAATCAGAATGCGTTTCTAGCCAGGAGGGTATCATCTTCCTCCCCATAAATCAGAACTAGTTTCTAGCCAGGAGGGTATCATCTTCCTCCCCACAAATCAGAATGCGTTTCTAGCCAGGAGGGTATCATCTTCCTCCCCACAAATCAGAATGCGTTTCTAGCCAGGAGGATATCATCTTCCTCCCCACAAATCAGAATGCGATTCTAGCCAGGAGGGTATCATCTTCCTCCCCACAAATCAGAATGCGTTTCTAGCCAGGAGGGTATCATCTTCCTCCCCACAAATCAGAATGCGTTTCTAGCCAGGAGGATATCATCTTCCTCCCCACAAATCAGAACTAGTTTCTAGCCAGGAGGGTATCATCTTCCTCCCCACAAATCAGAATGCGTTTCTAGCCAGGAGGGTATCATCTTCCTCCCCACAAATCAGAATGCGATTCTAGCCAGGAGGGTATCATCTTCCTCCCCACAAATCAGAATGCGTTTCTAGCCAGGAGGGTATCATCTTCCTCCCCACAAATCAGAATGCGTTTCTAGCCAGGAGGGTATCATCTTCCTCCCCACAAATCAGAATGCGTTTCTAGCCAGGAGGGTATCATCTTCCTCCCCACAAATCAGAACTCGTTTCTAGCCAGGAGGGTATCATCTTCCTCCCCACAAATCAGAACTAGTTTCTAGCCAGGAGGGTATCATCTTCCTCCCCACAAATCAGAACTAGTTTCTAGCCAGGAGGGTATCATCTTCCTCCCCACAAATCAGAACTAGTTTCTAGCCAGGAGGGTATCATCTTCCTCCCCACAAATCAGAATGCGTTTCTAGCCAGGAGGGTATCATCTTCCTCCCCACAAATCAGAATGCGTTTCTAGCCAGGAGGGTATCATCTTCCTCCCCACAAATCAGAACTAGTTTCTAGCCAGGAGGGTATCATCTTCCTCCCCACAAATCAGAACTAGTTTCTAGCCAGGAGGGTATCATCTTCCTCCCCACAAATCAGAATGCGTTTCTAGCCAGGAGGGTATCATCTTCCTCCCCATAAATCAGAACTAGTTTCTAGCCAGGAGGGTATCATCTTCCTCCCCACAAATCAGAACTAGTTTCTAGCCAGGAGGGTATCATCTTCCTCCCCACAAATCAGAATGCGTTTCTAGCCAGGAGGGTATCATCTTCCTCCCCACAAATCAGAATGCGTTTCTAGCCAGGAGGATATCATCTTCCTCCCCACAAATCAGAATGCGTTTCTAGCCAGGAGGGTATCATCTTCCTCCCCACAAATCAGAATGCGTTTCTAGCCAGGAGGGTTTCATCTTCCTCCCCACAAATCAGAATGCGTTTCTAGCCAGGAGGGTATCATCTTCCTCCCCACAAATCAGAATGCGTTTCTAGCCAGGAGGGTATCATCTTCCTCCCCACAAATCAGAATGCGTTTCTAGCCAGGAGGATATCATCTTCCTCCCCACAAATCAGAATGCGATTCTAGCCAGGAGGGTATCATCTTCCTCCCCACAAATCAGAATGCGTTTCTAGCCAGGAGGGTATCATCTTCCTCCCCACAAATCAGAATGCGTTTCTAGCCAGGAGGATATCATCTTCCTCCCCACAAATCAGAACTAGTTTCTAGCCAGGAGGGTATCATCTTCCTCCCCACAAATCAGAATGCGTTTCTAGCCAGGAGGGTATCATCTTCCTCCCCACAAATCAGAATGCGATTCTAGCCAGGAGGGTATCATCTTCCTCCCCACAAATCAGAATGTGTTTCTAGCCAGGAGGGTATCATCTTCCTCCCCACAAATCAGAATGCGTTTCTAGCCAGGAGGGTATCATCTTCCTCCCCACAAATCAGAATGCGTTTCTAGCCAGGAGGGTATCATCTTCCTCCCCACAAATCAGAACTAGTTTCTAGCCAGGAGGGTATCATCTTCCTCCCCACAAATCAGAACTAGTTTCTAGCCAGGAGGGTATCATCTTCCTCCCCACAAATCAGAATGCGTTTCTAACCAGGAGGGTATCATCTTCCTCCCCACAAATCAGAATGCGTTTCTAGGCAGGAGGATATCATCTTCCTCCCCACAAATCAGAACTAGTTTCTAGCCAGGAGGGTATCATCTTCCTCCCCACAAATCAGAACTAGTTTCTAGCCAGGAGGATATCATCTACCTCCCCACAAATCAGAACTAGTTTCTAGCCAGGAGAGTATCATCTTCCTCCCCACAAATCAGAATGCGTTTCTAGCCAGGAGGGTATCATCTTCCTCCCCACAAATCCCATAGCGTTTGAATATCACCGTTTTTAAAATGGTTTAACTTCTGATGAAATCATCGGGTAAAACTTAACATTATATTTGTTTCTACAAAACGTAGAAAATGTGCCGTTTTCACATACAGTGTCAATCTACGGTGTACCAAACGGAGATGAATGATTATCCAAGATAAAATCCAGATAATGCACTTCAGAAAAAAAAGGGTCGAAAAAAAGGGTATTCATGACTTCTCTTTAGGCCAACGCCCCTAAACTACACTACCTCATAAATACCTTGGTTAACCGTCTGATCTTGATCTTTGAGGTATAAAGTCTTCATCTGATTGTGCAGGTAGAGCGTTGGGGTCTGTTGGTAGTAAACTGAACATCTGGAAAGACCAGAGCTGTGTTCGAATACCCATACTAACATACTGTATACTACCTACTTAATGAGTACCCATACTAACATACTGTATACTACCTACTTAATGAGTACCCATTCTAACATACGGTATACTACCTACTTAATGAGTAAATATACTAACATACTGTATACTACCTACTTAATGAGTACCCATACTAACATACTGTATACTACCTACTTAATGAGTACCCATACTAACATACTGTATACTACCTACTTAATGAGTACCCATACTAACATACTGTATACTACCTACTTAATGAGTACCCATACTAACATACTGTATACTACCTACTTAATGAGTACCCATACTAACATACTGTATACTACCTACTTAATGAGTACCCATACTAACATACTGTATACTACCTACTTAATGAGTACCCATACTAACATACTGTATACTACCTACTTAATGAGTACCCATACTAACATACTGTATACTACCTACTTAATGAGTACCCATACTAACATACTGTATACTACCTACTTAATGAGTACCCATACTAACATACTGTATACTACCTACTTAATGAGTACCCATACTAACATACTGTATACCCATACTAACATACTGTATACTACCTACTTAATGAGTACCCATCCTAACATACTGTATACTACCTACTTAATGAGTACCCATCCTAACATACTGTATACTACCTACTTAATGAGTACCCACACTAACATACTATATACTACCTACTTAATGAGTAAATATACTAACATACTGTATACTACCTACTTAATGAGTACCCATACTAACATACTGTATACTACCTACTTAATGAGTACCCATACTAACATACTGTATACTACCTACTTAATGAGTACCCATACTAACATACTGTATACTACCTACTTAATGAGTACCCATACTAACATACTGTATACTACCTACTTAATGAGTACCCATACTAACATACTGTATACTACACACTTAATGAGTATATACTATTAGTACATTTTAGTATACTGTAAACAAACGGTATTGTCTCAGTTGAGCGTACTAGCATTTTGCCTGTCGACCGGAAGTTGATGCTGTTGCTATGCAACCTCTTGCTAGCTTGTTAGCATTACAAATGACTAGCTAGACATGTTAAGATTTCGGGTGTGTTCGTAAATTCAATCTGGAGTACTTTCTGTTTCACACAACTCTACTACTGACTGACTGCTTCACACAACTCTCCAGACTGACTGTTTAGACATTTTTAGCAAATGTACTGAAAATGAAACAAAGAAATGCCCCTTTGTATTCACACCACTCTGCTATGTCACTACAGACTGAGCTGTGTATTCACACCCCTCTGCTATGTCACTACAGACTGACCTGTGTATTCACACCCCTCTGCTATGTCACTACAGACTGACCTGTGTATTCACACCCCTCTGCTATGTCACTACAGACTGACCTGTGTATTCACACCCCTCTGCTATGTCACTACAGACTGACCTGTGTATTCACACCCCTCTGCTCTGTCACTACAGAGGGAGCTGTGTATTCACACCCCTCTGCTATGTCACTATAGACTGAGCTGTGTATTCACACCCCTCTGCTATGTCACTACAGAGGGAGCTGTGTATTCATACCCCTCTGCTATGTCACTATAGACTGAGCTGTGTATTCACACCCCTCTGCTATGTCACTACAGACTGAGCTGTGTATTCACACCCCTCTGCTATGTCACTACAGACTGACCTGTGTATTCACACCCCTCTGCTATGTCACTACAGAGGGAGCTGTGTATTCACACCCCTCTGCTATGTCACTACAGACTGAGCTGTGTATTCACACCCCTCTGCTATGTCACTACAGACTGACCTGTGTATTCACACCCCTCTGCTATGTCACTACAGAGGGAGCTGTGTATTCACCTTGATCATCCTTGATGTCACTACAACTTGGAGTCCACCGGTGGCCAATTCAATAGTTTAGATTTGATTTAGAAAGAATGATTTAGAAAGAAACACACTTGTCTATTTAAAGGTCCCACAGTTGACAGAGCAACTCTACCATGACATCAGAGGAGAAACCCCCGCCACGACGTCAGAGGAGAAACCCCCGCCACGACGTCAGAGGAGAAACCCCCGCCACGAAGTCAGAGGAGAAACCCCCGCCACGAAGTCAGAGGAGAAACCCCCGTCACGAAGTCAGAGGAGAAACCCCCGTCACGAAGTCAGAGGAGAAACCCCCACCACGAAGTCAGAGGAGAAACCCCCACCACGAAGTCAGAGGAGAAACCCCCACCACGACGTCAGAGGAGAAACCCCCACCACGACGTCAGAGGAGAAACCCCCACCACGAAGTCAGGGGAGAAACCCCCACCACGAAGTCAGGGGAGAAACCCCCACCATGAAGTCAGGGGAGAAACCCCCACCACGAAGTCAGGGGAGAAACCCCCACCACGAAGTCAGAGGAGAAACCCCCGCCACGACGTCAGAGGAGAAACCCCCGCCACGACGTCAGAGGAGAAACCCCCGCCACGAAGTCAGAGGAGAAACCCCCGCCACGAAGTCAGAGGAGAAACCCCCGTCACGAAGTCAGAGAAGAAACCCCCACCACGAAGTCAGAGGAGAAACCCCCACCACGAAGTCAGAGGAGAAACCCCCCACCACGAAGTCAGAGGAGAAACCCCCACCACGACGTCAGAGGAGAAACCCCCACCACGACGTCAGAGGAGAAACCCCCACCACGAAGTCAGGGGAGAAACCCCCACCCACGAAGTCAGAGGAGAAACCCCCACCACGAAGTCAGAGGAGAAACCCCCACCACGAAGTCAGGGAGGAACTCTACCACGACGTCAGAGGAGAAACCCCCACCACGATGTCAGGGGAGGAACTCTACCACGAAGTCAGAGAAACCCCCACCACGAAGTCAGAGGAGAAACCCCCACCACGAAGTCTAAGGAGAAACCCCCACCACCACGAAGTCAGAGAAACCCCCACCACGAAGTCAGAGAAACCCCCACCACGAAGTCAGAGAAACCCCCACCACGAAGTCAGAGAAACCCCCACCACGAAGTCAGAGAAACCCCCACCACGAAGTCAGAGAAACCCCCACCACGAAGTCAGAGAAACCCCCACCACGAAGTCAGAGGAGAAACCCCCACCACGAAGTCAGAGGAGAAACCCCCACCACGAAGTCAGAGGAGAAACCCCCACCACGAAGTCAGAGGAGAAACCCCCACCACGACGTCAGAGGAGAAATCCCCACCACGACGTCAGAGGAGAAACCCCCACCACGACGTCAGAGGAGAAACCCCACCACGAAGTCCATGTCCAAGGAACTGTCCGTAGATCTCCAATATAAATTGTGACGAGGCATATATCTGGGGAAGGGTATAAAACTAGTTTCCGAGAGCACAGTGGTCTCCATCATTGGGAAATGGACCGCTCATTTCTACACTCCAAAATGGCCACCTAGCTTCCCAAGGCCAAAAGGCATTCAGCTGTACAGAGTGGGGCTGAGTTGAAATGGACTGCTGATATCTCTGTTACTCAGAGGGCAGATCGATGTATCTGTCACCACAGACAGGGTTGGGTTGGTCCTGTCCAGCACTACTTTACTGTTTCACACAACTCTACTGGCTGACTGTTTCACACAACTCTACTGGCTGACTGTTTCTGTTTCACACAACTCTACTGGCTGACTGCTTCACACAACTCTACTGGCTGACTGTTTCTGTTTCACACAACTCTACTGGCTGACCGTTTCTGTTTCACACAACTCTACTGGCTGACTGTTTCACACAACTCTACTGGCTGACTGTTTCACACAACTCTACTGGCTGACTGTTTCACACAACTCTACTGGCTGACTGTTTCTGTTTCACACAACTCTACTGACTGACTGTTTCTGTTTCACACAACTCTACTGACTGACTGCTTCACACAACTCTACTGACTGACTGCTTCACACAACTCTACTGACTGACTGCTTCACACAACTCTACTGGCTGACTGTTTCACACAACTCTACTGACTGACTGTTTCACACAACTCTACTGACTGTTTCACACAACTCTACTGACTGACTGCTTCACACAACTCTACTGACTGACTGCTTCACACAACTCTACTGACTGACTGCTTCACACAACTCTACTGACTGACTGCTTCACACAACTCTACTGGCTGACTGTTTCACACAACTCTACTGGCTGACTGTTTCACACAACTCTACTGACTGTTTCACACAACTCTACTGACTGACTGCTTCACACAACTCTACTGGCTGACTGCTTCACACAACTCTACTGGCTGACTGTTTCTGTTTCACACAACTCTACTGGCTGACTGTTTCTGTTTCACACAACTCTACTGGCTGACTGTTTCTGACTGACCCTGTAAAACAACACCTATCATACTACTATGGCCCTGTACAACAACACCTATCATACTACTATGTCTGACCCTGTAAAACAACACCTATCATACTACTATGTCTGACCCTGTAAAACAACACCTATCATACTACTATGACTGACCCTGTAAAACAACACCTATCATACTACTATGACTGACCCTGTACAACAACACCTATCATACTACTACGACTGACCCTGTAAAACAACACCTATCATACTACTATGACTGACCCTGTAAAACAACACCTATCACACTACTATGACTGAGCCTATAAAACAACACCTATCATACTACTATGTCTGACCCTATAAAACAACACATTACACTGCACCTATCATACTACTATGTCTGACCCTATAAAACAACACATTACACTGCACCTATCATACTACTATGTCTGACCCTGTAAAACAACACCTATCACACTACTATGACTGACCCTATAAAACAACACATTACACTGCACTGTACTAATAACCACAACATGTTGATTCAACATGTAGGATGTACTAACCACAGCTCCAGTTTCACTCTCCTCCCATCCAGCAGAATAGTGGTGGTCTTGTAGTCGATGCCTGGATGGAGGAGAGAGGGAGGAGGTTGAGAGAGAGAGAGAGAGAGAGAGAGAGAGAGAGAGAGAGAGAGAGAGAGAGAGAGAGAGAGAGAGAGAGAGAGAGAGAGAGAGAGAGAGAGAGAGAGAGAGAGAGAGAGAGAGAGAGAGAGAGAGAGAGAGAGAGAGGAGAGAGAGAGAGAGAGGAGAGAGAGGAGAGAGAGAAGAGAGAGAGGAGAGAGAAGAGAGAAGAGAGAGAGAGAGAGAGGAGGAGGTTGTTGAGAGAGAAGAGAGGAGGAGGTTGTTGAGAGAGAGAGAGGAGGAGGTTGTTTGAGAGAGAGAGAGAGAGAGAGAGAGAGAGAGGGGAGGAGGTTGTTGAGAGAGAGAGAGAGAGAGGGGAGGAGGTTGTTGAGAGAGAGAGAGAGAGAGAGGGGAGGAGGTTGTTGAGAGAGAGAGAGAGAGAGGGGAGGAGGTTGTTGAGAGAGAGAGAGAGAGAGGAGGGGAGGAGGTTTGAGAGAGAGAGAGAGAGGGGAGGAGGTTGTTGAGAGAGAGAGAGAGAGGGGAGGAGGTTGTTGAGAGAGAGAGAGAGAGGGGAGGAGGTTGTTGAGAGAGAGAGAGGAGAGGGGAGGAGGTTGTTGAGAGAGAGAGAGAGAGAGGGGAGGAGGGTTGTTGAGAGAGAGAGAGAGAGAGGGGAGGGAGGTTGTTGAGAGAGAGAGAGAGAGAGGGAGGAGGTTGTTGAGGAGAGAGAGAGAGGGGAGGAGGTTGTTGAGAGAGAGAGAGGGGAGGAGGTTGTTGAGAGAGAGAGAGGAGAGGAGGTTGTTGAGAGAGAGAGAGGAGGGAGGAGGTTGTTGAGAGAGAGAGAGGTTGAGAGAGAGAGAGAGAGAGGGGAGGAGGTTGTTGAGAGAGAGAGAGAGAGAGAGAGGGGAGGAGGTTGTTGAGAGAGAGAGAGAGGGAGGAGGTTGTTGAGAGAGAGAGAGAGGGGAGGAGGTTGTTGAGAGAGAGAGAGAGGGGAGGAGGTTGTTGAGAGAGAGAGAGGGGAGGAGGTTGTTGAGAGAGAGAGAGGGGAGGAGGTTGTTGAGAGAGAGAGGGGAGGTTGAGAGAGAGAGGGGAGGTTGAGAGAGAGAGAGGGGAGGTTGAGAGAGAGAGAGGGGAGGTTGAGAGAGAGAGAGGGGAGGTTGAGAGAGAGAGAGGGGAGGTTGAGAGAGAGAGAGAGAGGGGGGGGGGGGGGGGGAGGTTGAGGGGGAGGTTGAGAGAGAGAGAGAGGGGGGGGGGGGGGGGAGGTTGAGGGGGAGGTTGAGAGAGGGGGAGAGAGAGAGAGAAGGGGGAGGTTGAAATACAGAAGAGAAAGTGGTAGGGAGGAGGGTGAGAGAAAGAAGGGAGAGGTATTAGACATTAAAAAGCATTATCAGTTCACCTGTCCTTATAGCTCTCTCTGTGTGTGTGTGTGTGTGTGTGTGTGTGTGTGTGTGTGTGTGTGTGTGTGTGTGTGTGTGTGTGTGTGTGTGTGTGTGTGTCTTCAGAATGTAAAAGGACACATGTTGTGCTTCAGTTGCAGTTCTCCACTTCGATGAGAAATCTTTGCTCTCGTCCTGACCAATCAAATGACTGCTTTCACGGCGCGGTCTATGGCACTGCATCTCAGTGCTAGAGGCGTCACTACAGACCCTGGTTCGATTCCAGGCTCATTCACAATTGGCCCAGCGTCGTCTGCGTTAGAGTTTGGCCGGGGGGGAAGGCCGTCATTGTAAAGAAGAATTTGTTCTTAGTTGACTTTCCAAGTAAAAAAAAAAAAAAGTTCACAAACTGCCATTCTTTTATTTAAAAGGAACTCAGTCCACCTTTAAAGTTACTCTTGAAAGGTGTAATAGTAGTTGGGTAATATATCATCAGTTCCTCTGTCATTTTGGGGCGGCAGCGAAGCCTAGTGGTTAGAGTGTAGAGGTGGAAGGGTAGTCTAGTGGTTAGAGTGTAGAGGTGGCAGGGTAGTCTAGTGGTTAGAGTGTAGAGGTGGCAGGGTAGTCTAGTGGTTAGAGTGTAGAGGTGGCAGGGTAGTCTAGTGGTTAGAGTGTAGAGGTGGCAGGGTAGTCTAATGGTTAGAGTGTAGAGGCGGCAGGGTAGTCTAGTGGTTAGAGTGTAGAGGTGGCAGGGTAGTCTAGTGGTTAGAGTGTAGAGGTGGAAGGGTAGTCTAGTGGTTAGAGTGTAGAGGTGGCAGGGTAGTCTAGTGGTTAGAGTGTAGAGGTGGCAGGGTAGTCTAGTGGTTAGAGTGTAGAGGTGGCAGGGTAGTCTAGTGGTTAGAGTGTAGAGGTGGCAGGGTAGCCTAGTGGTTAGAGTATAGAGGTGGCAGGGTAGTCTAGTGGTTAGAGTGTAGAGGTGGCAGGGTAGTCTAGTGGTTAGAGTGTAGAGGTGGCAGGGTAGTCTAGTGGTTAGAGTGTAGAGGTGGCAGGGTAGTCTAGTGGTTAGAGTGTAGAGGTGGCAGGGTAGTCTAGTGGTTAGAGTGTAGAGGTGGCAGGGTAGTCTAATGGTTAGAGTGTAGAGGCGGCAGGGTAGTCTAGTGGTTAGAGTGTAGAGGTGGCAGAGTAGCCTAGTGGTTAGAGTGTAGAGGTGGCAGAGTAGCCTAGTGGTTAGAGTGTAGAGGTGGCAGGGTAGCCTAGTGGTTAGAGTGTAGAGGTGGCAGGGTAGCCTAGTGGTTAGAGTGTAGAGGTGGCAGGGTGGTCTAGTGGTTAGAGTGTAGAGGTGGCAGGGTAGTCTAGTGGTTAGAGTGTAGAGGTGGCAGGGTAGTCTAGTGGTTAGAGTGTAGAGGTGGCAGGGTAGCCTAGTGGTTAGAGTGTAGAGGTGGCAGGGTAGCCTAGTGGTTAGAGTGTAGAGGTGGCAGGGTAGCCTAGTGGTTAGAGTGTAGAGGTGGCAGGGTAGTCTAGTGGTTAGAGTGTAGAGGTGGCAGGGTAGTCTAATGGTTAGAGCGTTGGACTTGTAACCGGAAGGTTGCGAGTTCAAACCCCCGAGCTGACAAGGTACAAATCTGTCGTTCTGCCCCTGACCAGGCAGTTAACCCACTGTTCCCAGGCCGACATTGTAAATAAGAATTTGTTCTTAACTGACTTGCCTAGTTAAATAAAGGTAATAATTAAAATGTCAGTCATTACAGACCTTAGAGTCATTTATAACCAGTCAGAAATGTCCAGATCAACCAGCCCAGGTGACGCTTTTTAATTCAGGTTTTTTTAGCCCATAGACACCGTTGTCATTTTGTCACTCAAATATCACATGAATACACATCAGACATGGCAAAATGTATAGAATTACAAGTTGTTACATTTTCCTCCATCAACAAGAGGGGTGTGAACAGTCTGTATCATGAACAGTGCTGGTCCCCATCGAGGTCTGAACAGTGCTGGTCCCCATAGAGGTCTGAACAGTGCTGGTCCCCATAGAGGTCTGAACAGTGCTGGCCCCCATAGAGGTCTTAACAGTGCTGGTCCCCATAGAGGTGTGAACAGTCTGTATCATGAACAGTGCTGGTCCCCATAGAGGTGTGAACAGTCTGTATCATGAACAGTGCTGGTCCCTATAGAGGTGTGAACAGTCTGTATCATGAACAGTGCTGGTCCCTATAGAGGTCTGAACAGTGCTGGTCCCCATAGAGGTCTTAACAGTGCTGGTCCCCATAGAGGTCTTAACAGTGCTGGTCCCCATAGAGGTCTGAACAGTGCTGGTCCCCATAGAGGTGTGAACAGTCTGTATCATGAACAGTGCTGGTCCCCATAGAGGTCTGAACAGTCTGTATCATGAACAGTGCTGGTCCCCATAGAGGTCTGAACAGTGCTGGTCCCTATAGAGGTGTGAACAGTCTGTATCATGAACAGTGCTGGTCCCCATAGAGATGTGAACAGTCTGTATCATGAACAGTGCTGGTCCCCATAGAGGTCTGAACAGTCTGTATCATGAACAGTGCTGGTCCCCATAGAGGTCTGAACAGTGCTGGTCCCTATAGAGGTGTGAACAGTCTGTATCATGAACAGTGCTGGTCCCCATAGAGATGTGAACAGTCTGTATCATGAACAGTGCTGGTCCCCATAGAGATGTGAACAGTGCTGGTCCCTATAGAGGTCTGAACAGTGCTGGTCCCCATAGAGGTGTGAACAGTCTGTATCATGAACAGTGCTGGTCCCCATAGAGGTCTGAACAGTCTGTATCATGAACAGTGCTGGTCCCTATAGAGGTCTGAACAGTGCTGGTCCCCATAGAGGTCTGAACAGTGCTGGTCCCCATAGAGGTCTTAACAGTGCTGGTCCCCATAGAGGTCTGAACAGTGCTGGTCCCCATAGAGGTCTGAACAGTGCTGGTCCCCATAGAGGTGAACAGTCTGTATCATGAACAGTGCTGGTCCCTATAGAGGTGTGAACAGTCTGTATCATGAACAGTGCTGGTCCCCATAGAGGTCTGAACAGTGCTGGTCCCCATAGAGGTGAACAGTCTGTATCATGAACAGTGCTGGTCCCCATCGAGGTCTGAACAGTGCTGGTCCCCATAGAGGTCTGAACAGTGCTGGTCCCCATAGAGGTCTGAACAGTGCTGGTCCCCATAGAGGTCTGAACAGTGCTGGTCCCCATAGAGGTCTGAACAGTCTGTATCATGAACAGTGCTGGTCCCCATAGAGGTCTGAACAGTGCTGGCCCCCATAGAGGTCTGAACAGTGCTGGTCCCCATAGAGGTGTGAACAGTCTGTATCATGAACAGTGCTGGTCCCCATAGAGGTCTGAACAGTCTGTATCATGAACAGTGCTGGTCCCTATAGAGGTCTGAACAGTGCTGGTCCCCATAGAGGTCTGAACAGTGCTGGTCCCCATAGAGGTCTGAACAGTGCTGGCCCCCATAGAGGTCTGAACAGTGCTGGTCCCCATAGAGGTCTGAACAGTGCTGGCCCCTATAGAGGTCTGAACAGTCTGTATCATGAACAGTGCTGGTCCCCATAGAGGTCTTAACAGTGCTGGCCCCTATAGAGGTCTGAACAGTCTGTATCATGAACAGTGCTGGTCCCCATAGAGGTCTGAACAGTGCTGGCCCCTATAGAGGTCTGAACAGTCTGTATCATGAACAGTGCTGGCCCCCATAGAGGTCTGAACAGTGCTGGTCCCCATAGAGGTCTGAACAGTGCTGGCCCCTATAGAGGTCTGAACAGTCTGTATCATGAACAGTGCTGGTCCCCATAGAGGTGTGAACAGTCTGTATCATGAACAGTGCTGGTCCCTATAGAGGTCTGAACAGTCTGTATCATGAACAGTGCTGGTCCCCATAGAGGTGTGAACAGTCTGTATCATGAACAGTGCTGGTCCCCATAGAGGTGTGAACAGTCTGTATCATGAACAGTGCTGGTCCCCATAGAGGTCTTAACAGTCTGTATCATGAACAGTGCTCGTTCCCATAGAGATGTGAACATTAGATAGTATCTGAAGACAGAGCATCTCTCTCTCTCTCGCTTTCTCTCTCTCTCATTAGTTATTCCCTCTATCTTCTCCCCCCATATCTCTGGGGGATTTGTCTGATGGAGCTGGGAGTGTGTGAAGCAGCTCTTTTGAAGCCACAGACCAGCAGCCCTGCCCCCCCTCCCCCTTTCTCTCTCTCCATCGCCCCCCAACTATCAACAGCAGTAAGCTGTCACATCCAGCAGCACCATAACACCCAGACAGGCATCCGTCTCCTTTCCTCGTGCCCAAGGAGAGCTCACCCCATCGGGTACGGATCTGTCACAACCTCCCCTCTCCACTGAGAACCTCCAGGACTCCGACAGAGTCACACGACAGCTAGCCTGTAGACACCCCTAGCTCTGAACGATAATGACTGGGGATTCCCGGCAACAATGCTATTGTATTGAAGAAAAAGAAACCACACAACCTTTGCAATGACTTAACAAGGACAACGTAGGCAGTTCAAACAACACCCTGATGAACTGGTGTGGAAGCTATGATTCCCAGCGTGATGGTAGCTAATGGGCGTCTCAGACTCAACACACACCCTGACAAACCAGAATAGAAGGCATCTGGTGTTCCTCGGGCTAAGGTCATGGTGACTGTAGCTACACTCTCAGGGGACCTGCTGGGTGTGTGTGTGTGTGTGTGTGTGTGTGTGTGTGTGTGTGTGTGTGTGGAGAGTATGTGTGTGTGTAGAGAGTGTGTGTGTGTGTGTAGAGAGTGTGTGTGTGTGTGTGTGTGTAGAGAGTGTGTGTGTGTGTGTGTAGAGAGTGTGTGTGTGTGTGTGTAGAGAGTGTGTGTGTGTGTGTGTAGAGAGTGTGTGTGTGTGTGTGTAGAGAGTGTGTGTGTGTGTGTAGAGAGTGTGTGTGTGTGTGTGTAGAGAGTGTGTGTGTGTGTGTGTGTAGAGAGTGTGTGTGTGTGTGTGTAGAGAGTGTGTGTGTGTGTGTGTAGAGAGTGTGTGTGTGTGTAGAGAGTGCGTGTGTGTGTGTGTAGAGAGTGTGTGTGTGTGTGTGTAGAGAGTGTGTGTGTGTGTGTGTAGAGAGTGTGTGTGTGTGTAGAGAGTGCGTGTGTGTGTGTAGAGAGTGCGTGTGTGTGTAGAGAGTGCGTGTGTGTGTAGAGAGTGTGTGTGTGTGTGTGTGTGTGTGTGTGTGTGTGTGTGTGTGTGTGTGTGTGTGTGTGTGGAGTGTGTGTGTTGTTTTACAGGGTCAGACATAGTAGTATGATAGGTGTTGTTTTACAGGGTCAGTCATAGTAGTATAATAGGTGTTGTTTTACAGGGTCAGTCATAGTAGTATGATAGGTGTTGTTTTACAGGGTCAGTCATAGTAGTATAATAGGTGTTGTTTTACAGGGTCAGACATAGTAGTATGTTACCCCTGGAGGAAACTAGGGTTAAGTGCCTTCCTCAAGGCACTTGGAGATTTTCACCTTGTCGACTCGGGCAGCGACCTTTCAGCTACTGACCCTTCCGCTGTAGCTGATACATTATTAGTTAGTGAGACAGTGACTGGACCCTCTGCTGTAGCTGATGCATTATTAGTTAGTGAGACAGTGACTGGACCCTCTGCTGTAGCTGATGCATTATTAGTTAGTGAGACAGTGACTGGACCCTCTGCTGTAGCTGATGCATTATTAGTTAGTGAGACAGTGACTGGACCCTCTGCTGTAGCTGATACATTATTAGTTAGTGAGACAGTGACTGGACCCTCTGCTGTAGCTGATACATTATTAGTTAGTGAGACAGTGACTGGACCCTCTACTGTAGCTGATACATTATTAGTTAGTGAGACAGTGACTGGACCCTCTGCTGTAGCTGATACATTATTAGTTAGTGAGACAGTGACTGGACCCTCTGCTGTGGCTGATACATTATTAGTTAGTGAGACAGTGACTGGACCCTCTGCTGTAGCTGATACATTATTAGTTAGTGAGACAGTGACTGGACCCTCTGCTGTAGCTGATGCATTATTAGTTAGTGGGACAGTGACTGGACCCTCTACTGTAGCTGATACATTATTAGTTAGTGAGACAGTGACTGGACCCTCTGCTGTGGCTGATACATTATTAGTTAGTGAGACAGTGAGTGGACCCTCTGCTGTAGCTGATACATTATTAGTTAGTGAGACAGTGACTGGACCCGCTACTGTAGCTGATACATTATTAGTTAGTGAGACAATATGAATGTGTCTGCATTGTTCAGACGTTTTTACAGGAGCGGAAAAGATTATTCACTTACCACACACAGCGGACTGGTATGTGTCTGTTTTTAGGTGGTGTGTGTGTAGATGGTGTGTGTGTGTGTGTGTGTGTAGTATGTGTATACATGTGTTATGTGTCCGTGCGTCTGTGTGTGTCTGTGTCTTTACGCGTTCGTGCTGTGTATTTGTATTTATTAGAGATCCCCCTTAGCTGCTGCCAAGACTTGTGTCCTCTCCCTGTATGTGTGTGTATGTGTAGTACATTTTCAAGTGAGTCATTTAGCAGAAGCTCTTATCCAGAGCGACTTACAGTTCGTGCATTCATCCTTAAGACAGCTCGGTTGGACAACCACATAATCACAGTCACAGTAAGTACATTTTCCCCTCAATAAAGTAGTTCTCAGAAAAGTCCTGAGCTCGTGACTCACCACTGCTGTACGCGTACGGAGACTCTGCCGATCCATCCTGTAGGCTGTCTAGTATCTCCCCTTTCCCCACATCGCTGTCCCCGACCAGGAGGAACTTCAACAGGTAGTCATAACTCTTCACCGGGCTGCCCTGGGTACCCATCCTGCCTTCCTCACATCTGTCCCCTCACACACTGGGGGACGAGAGGGAGAGGATGGAGGCAGAGGGGGGCTAAGGGGGGATAGGGGCTGGAGAGGGGGGGGAAACTGGTATAGTCTATTCCAGCAGAGAAGTTAGAGGAGTCAAGAGACTGTGTGGTCCTCCAGTTGAGAATTGTTGATTAGCCCTACGGCCCACTGTTGTGTGTCGAGGTGGAGTTGAGGCTCTGCTACAGGTTAAAACACCTGACCACCATTGTAGCTTGGCAAGTCTGAATGAGGCAGCAATAGTGGACACAATTATTATTTTTTAAAGTCCCTCCAGGTTAAACAGCTTGCAGGAGTTGGAAGTACGGTGTGCTGCTCAAAACCAAAACGTC
Source organism: Oncorhynchus kisutch (assembly GCF_002021735.2). Classification (NCBI taxonomy): domain Eukaryota; kingdom Metazoa; phylum Chordata; class Actinopteri; order Salmoniformes; family Salmonidae; genus Oncorhynchus; species Oncorhynchus kisutch. The sequence continues at coordinate 15,066,236 of NW_022261983.1, forward strand.
CCTTGGACAGGAATTAGGCAGGGTACCAGTGGTGGTCCAAATAACGTCACTGCTGAAAGCAAGCTGCGAGCAGAAGTCTGATCTTCCAACCTCAACACCGTTTTGCAACTGGTATTTATTTAACCACCGACTTCTCTGACTGCTAGCGGTTCAAACACCTGTCACAGTTTAAAACAACAATTACATTTAAAAGACAACGCTGTTGCTTCGTCAACAGACGGTTAGTAAACGAACCTTGTTGTGAGCTATCTGGCAATAACCTCTCTTTAGATGAAAACAACATATTTGTTTTGTGGACGTGACGTTAGCTAAACTGTATATTTTAAGGACGTAGCTAGTTTCCTAGTTAGCGTACAGGCTATCTGTGTTCGGGTCCTTATTGTTAGCATAACGTTAGCTAGCTAGCGAGTAATGCCATTATGGGCTAGCTATCGCAACAAAGAAAGTGTTATCAAGAACATCTAACGTTACAGTCTATGTTGAGCCCACAAAACAAAAATGTTTATAACCGGTTTTCTTTTAAAACTAGATAGTTAGCAACCCTGTTATAGTAATTAAAGGGTAAATATGCAGCTAGCCAGAATGGTAGCTAGCAAGCTAACTATGAACAACAGCTTTGCGTGGCTGGCAAGACAGGAGGAGCTAGTTAGCTGGGTATGCTAAGCTAGCTGGTAATGCTAAGCTAGCTGGTAATGCTAAAATAGCTGGTAATGCTAAACTAGCTAGATATTCGTGGTTAGTTGACAAGTGTCAAATCAAATCAACGACAGAGGTCAACATCCGAATTAAATAACATACCCTATATGTATCAGTTTGCCAGAGCTCTCATTCATAAAGGTAATAATTGTACGAGTAATCTCCTAACCTGTCGATAACTGGACTATCCTCTTCCTAACTGGTTTACGATGCTGGCTTCCTTGGTACCGATTGCTTGCTAACTTCACCCGAGACTGGCTGCTCTGAAATCGGGCCCCTCTCTCTTGTCCGGACAACAAAGATCCGTAACTTCCCGACCTTTTCCTTGCCTTGGTTCTATCCAGAACTTGCAGTTTGACGTATTTTCTCGTGGGTCCAAAGCACACTTTGAGATGTAAGGTTTTAGTCCAAGTCCGCGGTAAATCATTTGAAAATCTCAGTTTGTAAAATCATACATGTGTTTTTTTCCTTCCACGCTCAATCATATTCGCGATAACACACTGTAGCTGACAGATAGGCACTGCACAGTCTGGTGCTCGAGGTTCCCGCTACGCCCTTACCAGCCTCTGATTGGATACACATACGCACCGAATGATACGATTGGCTATCAGAAAAATCAATCATAAAATCTGTCAACAACACATTGAGAGTGTGGAAGTGACTGAGATTAAAGGGGCAGATTGGACTATGTTGATCGTACTGGTCTACTGGGTACTGGCCTGTGACCGGTGACGCAAACGGGCAAAGGCAGGTGAAGGAGGAACGGTAATCTTGCGCTGCTCGGTTCGCGTTGTCAACAAGGCAGCATGGTGCATCTTCCAGAAACATCTCTTTCCAATAAAAATATATATGTTTGAATTTTTCCAATGAGTTTTCATTTGGAAGGTATATACAGCGTTTATATTTACAAAACTATCACTTTTTCATGTCATAACACATGAAAAAGTAATACACAATACTCCACGAGCTTAATTATGTCACTTTTGTTTTTGAGCTGATTTCGCCATGGGCTTTGAATGGGGTACCTGGCTCACGCCTGGGAGGCAGCCCGGTTCTAAAACGAATGCAATCAACTTTCACCCGGTGCAAAACACGCCTTATCGGGCGTCCTGGACAGATTGATTAATCGAATGCCTTCAATGCTAATCAGATAATAGAATGGATTAAAGCACTGGCTCAAACAAAAACGGAATAAAAAACAATGGGGAAATGTAGTGATACTAGTAACGTCATAAATGTTGAAACAAAGGACACGGAAGTAACCTTAACAAATACGTTTGTTTGGGATACTGTCAGTTGACAGAGGGTGTGAATGTGTGTCAAACCTGTTTGAAAATCATGACTCATTACCTCTCTCCCCTCCCATATATAGATACTCGAATGAATGAATGACTGATTGAATTAATCACACACACACACATAGCCGAGGTAAGATGTGGTGCTGAAAAATAACAATAATAATAATATATATATATATATATATATATATATATATACTAGTCATGTATTAGCGGACCGATATAGGCTTCCGTATCGCCGGCAAATATTTTTTTAGATATATATTTCAGGATACTGTGTATCCTTGGAAATAAACAGAATTCATGTAAACATTACAATTTTAAAAACATAGCTTGTCCAAGAAAAGTAGTCTCTTGACAGGGTAAATTAAGCTGCCTACAAAGTTCTGTACTGAATTCAATATTACCATTACCTTTTTAAAACCATGTATAGATTTATTACCAAAACACAAGCATTATTATTTATTTGTATATATTTAATTTTAAGCTTTATTTTAACACAGGCCAGGCCCTGTTGTTACTTCATATCCCAGCGATAATGCTTTGCATTACCCTGGGAAGACAAAATGCAATTTGCTCAACTTGCCATTGGCTCAACTTTCCCCAAGGCAAACCTTTTGACTATGTTAGCCCACATATCTACAAGGATGCACTTTCATACCAGGTTTAGGACCTCATAATGAAGCTTGTAGGCTGCGTTTACACAGGCAGCTCAATTCTGATTCGCCCCCACCCCCCACTAATTGGTCTTTTGACCAATCACATCAGATCTTTTCACATCAGATCTTTTTCAGAGCTGATCTGATTGGTCAAAATACCAATTAGAGAAAAAAATATCTGAATTGTGCTGCCTGTGTAAATGCAGCCATAGAGACCCCCCCCCCTGCCTGTGTAAATGCAGCCATAGAGACCCCCCCCCCCTGCCTGTGTAAATGCAGCCATAGAGACCCCCCCCCCTGCCTGTGTAAATGCAGCCATAGAGACCCCCCCCCTGCCTGTGTAAATGCAGCCATAGAGACCCCCCCCCTGCCTGTGTAAATGCAGCCATAGAGACCCCCCCCCTGCCTGTGTAAATGCAGCCATAGAGACCCCCCCCCTGCCTGTGTAAATGCAGCCATAGAGACCCCCCCCCTGCCTGTGTAAATGCAGCCATAGAGACCCCCCCCCTGCCTGTGTAAATGCAGCCATAGAGACCCCCCCCTGCCTGTGTAAATGCAGCCATAGAGACCTCCCCCTGCCTGTGTAAATGCAGCCATAGAGACCCCCCCCCCTGCCTGTGTAAATGCAGCCATAGAGACCCCCCCCCCCCTGCCTGTGTAAATGCAGCCATAGAGACCCCCCCCTGCCTGTGTAAATGCAGCCATAGAGACCCCCTGCCTGTGTAAATGCAGCCATAGAGACCCCCCCCCTGCCTGTGTAAATGCAGCCATAGAGACCTCCCCCTGCCTGTGTAAATGCAGCCATAGAGACCCCCCCCCTGCCTGTGTAAATGCAGCCATAGAGACCTCCCCCTGCCTGTGTAAATGCAGCCATAGAGACCTCCCCCTGCCTGTGTAAATGCAGCCATAGAGACCTCCCCCTGCCTGTGTAAATGCAGCCATAGAGACCTCCCCCTGCCTGTGTAAATGCAGCCATAGAGACCTCCCCCTGCCTGTGTAAATGCAGCCATAGAGACCCCCCCCTGCCTGTGTAAATGCAGCCATAGAGACCCCCCCCCTGCCTGTGTAAATGCAGCCATAGAGACCCCCCCCCCTGCCTGTGTAAATGCAGCCATAGAGACCCCCCCCCCTGCCTGTGTAAATGCAGCCATAGAGACCCCCCCCCTGCCTGTGTAAATGCAGCCATAGAGACCCCCCCCCTGCCTGTGTAAATGCAGCCATAGAGACCCCCCCCCCTGCCTGTGTAAATGCAGCCATAGAGACCCCCCCCTGCCTGTGTAAATGCAGCCATAGAGACCCCCCCCCCTGCCTGTGTAAATGCAGCCATAGAGACCCCCCCCCCCTGCCTGTGTAAATGCAGCCATAGAGACCCCCTGCCTGTGTAAATGCAGCCATAGAGACCCCCCCCCCCTGCCTGTGTAAATGCAGCCATAGAGACCCCCCCCTGCCTGTGTAAATGCAGCCATAGAGACCCCCCCCCCCTGCCTGTGTAAATGCAGCCATAGAGACCCCCCCCCCCTGCCTGTGTAAATGCAGCCATAGAGACCCCCTGCCTGTGTAAATGCAGCCATAGAGACCCCCTGCCTGTGTAAATGCAGCCATAGAGACCCCCCCCCTGCCTGTGTAAATGCAGCCATAGAGACCCCCTGCCTGTGTAAATGCAGCCATAGAGACCCCCTGCCTGTGTAACCTTTCGGTTACTGGTCCAGTGCTCTAACCACTAGGCAATCTGCCGCACCAAAATCATTTGTTATACTGTTTTATAAGATGTGTTTTTATATTGTGTTAGATTTGTTGTTAATAAATATTTTATATACACACACAAATATATATATATATATAATATATAATATATAATATATATATATATACACTACCAGTCAGAAGGTTTAGAACACCGACTCATTCAAGGGTTTTTCTTTTTTACTATGTTCTACATTGTAGAATAATAGTGAAGACATCAAAACTATTAAATGACACATATGGAATCATGTAGTATCCAAAAAAGTGTTAAATAAATCCTTGTTAAAAGTTACTTTGTGGAATTTCTTTCCTTCTTAATGCGTTTGAGCCAATCAGTTGTGTTGTGAGAAGGTAGGGGTTGGAATACAGCAGTTAGACCTATTTAGTAAAAGACCAAGTCTATATTATGGCAAGAACAGCTCAAATAAGCAAAGAGAAATGACAGGCTTTCATTTCATTAAGACATGAAGGTTAGTCAATGCGGGAAAAAGTGCAGTCGTAAAAACCTTCAAGTGATGAAACTGTCTCTCGTGAGGAAAGGAAGAGGTTACCTCTGCTGCAGAGGATAAGTTCATTAGAGTTAACTGTCTCTCATGAGGAAAGGAAGAGCCAAGGTTACCTCTGCTGCAGAGGAGAAGTTCATTAGAGTTAACTGTCTCTCATGAGGAAAGGAAGAGCCAAGGTTACCTCTGCTGCAGAGGAGAAGTTCATTAGAGTTAACTGTCTCTCGTGAGGAAAGGAAAAGCCAAGGTTACCTCTGCTGCGGAGGAGTTCATTAGAGTTAACTGTCTCTCGTGAGGAAAGGAAGAGGTTACCTCTGCTGCAGAGGAGAAGTTCATTAGAGTTAACTGTCTCTCGTGAGGAAAGGAAGAGGTTACCTCTGCTGCAGAGGATAAGTTCATTAGAGTTAACTGTCTCTCGTGAGGAAAGGAAGAGGTTACCTCTGCTGCAGAGGATAAGTTCATTGGAGTTACACACACCTATAAAACACACACCATGACAGGACTCCAGACACACACACTATGACACCATGATGTGCATGTACTCACAACAACCATGAGGCAAACGCACACACAGCTATTTCACACAAACACCACTGACAGACACACAATCTATGGGAACAATATTGTATGAACCAAAAGCACTTGGTCAATAACTCCCATTGGAATAATCTGCTTTAGCCTCTAAATCTCAATATACTTTACTAGTGGATTATACCAATCATCACAATGATGCAGATAACATATATAAACCCTGGATTATCTATCATCAATCTGAATCTCAGATAATGTATATAAACCCTGGATTATCTATCATCAATCTGAATCTCAGATAATATATATAAACCCTGGATTATCCATCATCAATCTGAATCTGTGTGTCTGTTGTGTTTGTGTGGCCAACAGGGCTCTGGTATGCTGCTTCGGGACAGGCCTCCCAATCCTCTAGATCCCTGCCTTGCCATTGGAGCCAGGTTCTGTCCCTGACTAGCCCCTGTGCAGATCCTGGTGTGTAAACAGGCACGCCATATAAATATCCTCACACACTGACTGGAACCCTCCAGGAACTGTGGAGGGGAATCATACTAGACTATGAGGGATCCCCAAGGAATAGAAGGTGGAGTGTCGTTTGTGTGTTTGTGTCCAATCCACAGCCGTTCCTGCTGCTGCCTTCAGAGCAGACCGTTATACCAACGCTGTAGTAGTGCTGGTGTAGGATAGAATTGATCCCACACCCTTCTCAATTCAATTCAATTCAATTCAAGGACTTTATTGGCATGGGAAACATGTGTTAACATTGCCAAAGCAAGTGAGGTAGACAACATACAAAGTGAATATATAAAGTGAAAAACAACAAAAATGAACAGTAAACATTACACATACAGAAGTTTCAAAACAGTAAAGACATTACAAATGTCATATTATATATATATACAGTGTTCTAACAATGTACAAATGGCTAAAGGACACAAGATAAAATAAATAAGCATAAATATGGGTTGTATTTACAATGGTGTTTGTTCTTCACTGGTTGCCCTTTTCTCGTGGCAACAGGTCACAAATCTTGCTGCTGTGATGGCACACTGTGGAATTTCACCCAGTAGATATGGGAGTTTTTCAAAATTGGATTTGTTTTCGAATTCTTTGTGGATCTGTGTAATCTGAGGGAAATATGTCTCTCTAATATGGTCATACATTGGGCAGGAGGTTAGGAAGTGCAGCTCAGTTTCCACCTCATTTTGTGGGCAGTGAGCACATAGCCTGTCTTCTCTTGAGAGCCAAGTCTGCCTACGGCGGCCTTTCTCAATAGCAAGGCTATGCTCACTGAGTCTGTACATAGTCAAGGCTTTCCTTAATTTTGGGTCAGTCACAGTGGTCAGGTATTCTGCCGCTGTGTACTCTCTGTGTAGGGCCAAATAGCATTCTAGTTTGCTCTGTTTTTTTGTTAATTCTTTCCAATGTGTTAAGTAGTTATCTTTTTGTTTTCTCATGATTTGGTTGGGTCTAATTGTGCTGCTGTCCTGGGGCTCTGTAGTGTGTGTTTGTGAACAGAGCCCCAGGACCAGCTTGCTTAGGGGACTCTTCTCCAGGTTCATCTCTCTGTAGGTGATGGCTTTGTTATGGAAGGTTTGTGAATCGCTTCCTTTTAGGTGGTTGTAGAATTTAACAGCTCTTTTCTGGATTTTGATAATTAGTGGGTATCGGCCTAATTCTGCTCTGCATGCATTATTTGGTGTTCTACGTTGTACACGGAGGATATTTTTGCAGAATTCTGCGTGCAGAGTCTCAATTTGGTGTTTGTCCCATTTTGTGAAGTCTTGGTTGGTGAGCGGACCCCAGACCTCACAACCATAAAGGGCAATGGGCTCTATGACTGATTCAAGTATTTTTAGCCAGATCCTAATTGGTATGTTGAAATTTATGTTTCTTTTGATGGCATAGAATGCCCTTCTTGCCTTGTCTCTCAGATCGTTCACAGCTTTGTGGAAGTTACCTGTGGTGCTGATGTTTAGGCCAAGGTATGTATAGTTTTTTGTGTGCTCTAGGGCAACAGTGTCTAGATGGAATTTGTATTTGTGGTCCTGGTGACTGGACCTTTTTTGGAACACCATTATTTTGGTCTTACTGAGATTTACTGTCAGGGCCCAGGTCTGACAGAATCTGTGCATAAGATCTAGGTGCTGCTGTAGGCCCTCCTTGGTTGGTGACAGAAGCACCAGATCATCAGCAAACAGCAGACATTTGACTTCGGATTCTAGCAGGGGGAGGCCGGGTGCTGCAGACTTTTCTAGTGCCCTCGCCAATTCGTTGATATATATGTTGAAGAGGGTGGGGCTTAAGCTGCATCCCTGTCTAACCCCACGACCCTGTGTGAAGAAATGTGTGTGTTTTTTGCCAATTTTAACCGCACACTTGTTGTTTGTGTACATGGATTTTATAATGTCGTATGTTTTACCCCCAACACCACTTTCCATCAGTTTGTATAGCAGACCCTCATGCCAGATTGAGTCGAAGGCTTTTTTGAAATCAACAAAGCATGAGAAGACTTTTCCTTTGTTTTGGTTTGTTTGATTGTCAATTAGGGTGTGCAGGGTGAATACATGGTCTGTTGTACGGTAATTTGGTAAAAAGCCAATTTGACATTTGCTCAGTACATTGTTTTCATTGAGGAAATGTACGAGTCTGCTGTTAATAATAATGCAGAGGATTTTCCCAAGGTTACTATTGACACATATTCCACGGTAGTTATTGGGGTCAAATTTGTCTCCACTTTTGTGGATTGGGGTGATCAGTCCATGGTTCCAAATATTGGGGAAGATGCCAGAGCTAAGTATGATGTTAAAGAGTTTTAGTATAGCCAATTGGAATTTGTTGTCTGTATATTTGATCATTTCATTGAGGATACCATCAACACCACAGGCCTTTTTGGGTTGGAGGGTTTTTATTTTGTCCTGTAACTCTTTCAATGTAATTGGAGAATCCAGTGGGTTCTGGTAGTCTTTAATAGTTGATTCTAAGATCTGTGTTTGATCATGTATATGTTTTTGCTCTTTATTCTTTGTTATAGAGCCAAAAAGATTGGAGAAGTGGTTTACCCATACATCTCCATTTTGGATAGATAATTCTTCGTGTTGTTGTTTGTTTAGTGTTTTCCAATTTTCCCAGAAGTGGTTAGAGTCTATGGATTCTTCAATTGCATTGAGCTGATTTCTGACATGCTGTTCCTTCTTTTTCCGTAGTGTATTTCTGTATTGTTTTAGTGATTCACCATAGTGAAGGCGTAGACTCAGGTTTTCCGGGTCTCTATGTTTTTGGTTGGACAGGTTTCTCAATTTCTTTCTTAGATTTTTGCATTCTTCATCAAACCATTTGTCATTATTGTTAATTTTCTTCGGTTTTCTATTTGAGATTTTTAGATTTGATAGGGAAGCTGAGAGGTCAAATATACTGTTAAGATTTTCTACTGCCAAGTTTATACCTTCACTATTACAGTGGAACGTTTTACCCAGGAAATTGTCTAAGAGGGATTGAATTTGTTGTTGCCTAATTGTTTTTTGGTAGGTTTCCAAACTGCATTCCTTCCATCTATAGCATTTCTTAATGTTACTCAGTTCCTTTGGCTTTGATGCCTCATGATTGAGTATTGCTCTGTTTAAGTAGACTGTGATTTTGCTGTGGTCTGATAGGGGTGTCAGTGGGCTGACTGTGAACGCTCTGAGAGACTCTGGGTTGAGGTCAGTGATAAAGTAGTCTACAGTACTACTGCCAAGAGATGAGCTATAGGTGTACCTACCATAGGAGTCCCCTCGAAGCCTACCGTTGACTATGTACATACCCAGCGTGCGACAGAGCTGCAGGAGTTGTGACCCGTTTTTGTTGGTTATGTTGTCATAGTTGTGCCTAGGGGGGCATATGGGGGAGGGAATGCTGTCACCTCCAGGCAGGTGTTTGTCCCCTTGTGTGCTGAGGGTGTCAGGTTCTTGTCCGGTTCTGGCATTTAGGTCACCACAGACTAGTACATGTCCCTGGGCCTGGAAATGATTGATTTCCCCCTCCAGGATGGAGAAGCTGTCTTCATTAAAATATGGGGATTCTAGTGGGGGGATATAGGTAGCACACAGGAGGACATTTTTCTCTGTTAGGATAATTTCTTTTTGAATTTCTAGCCAAATGTAGAATGTTCCTGTTTTGATTAATTTAATGGAGTGAGTTAGGTCTGCTCTATACCAAATTAGCATACCCCCTGAGTCCCTTCCCTGTTTCACACCTGGTAGTTTGGTGGATGGGACTACCAGCTCTCTGTAACCTAGAGGGCAACCAGTGGGTCCATCTCCTCTATACCAGGTTTCTTGCAGGATGACAATGTCTGTATTACCGATTTCTTTGGTGAAGTCCGGGTTTCTGCTCTTTAGGCCAAAGGCAGATGACCTCAGGCCTTGGATATTCCAGGATAATATAGTGAAGGCTTTTTGTTCCATAGAGTGTCCAATGATGTTGGTCGTGGTTTAGCCTCAGGCCAGTAAGTGTGAGCAAAGCCTGCTGAGCATCTGGTACATGCCATTGGCTTGGGCGAGTGTGAGAGTGGGGGTTGGGACTGTTTGCCCGCTCACTACCTGGGCGTATGTGTGGCTTCCATGTTGAGGCCCTCTTTGCGGGGGTGGGGTGCATGGGGTGGGCAGGAGTGGCATAGGTCTGATCTGAGGGGGCCTAAATGGAGTGTGGGCATGGTTGACGTGGGGGGGTGTTGATTGGTTGGGGTGGGGGTGTGGATGTGTCTGGGTGTACTGTGGTCTGGATGTAATTCCTCTTGGCGTGGGTCCTCTATGTGTAGGTCCAGGGGGAGGTCCTGCAGATCTGGGAGGGTGTCTCGCTGGTCTGGGTGGGGTGTCTATTGATCTGTTACTCCTGTGTGGAGTGTTGGGGATACGTTTGAGAGCGATGTCCTTTAGAGTCCGGGCAAAGGTGGGCACTGCTGCCTTGTAGAGGTGGACCTGGTCATAGAGGCTGTTCAAGTCCAGGGTGGAGTGGTGGGCCAGGAAAACGTTTGGTTTTGAGGCACAGTCACGGGAAATACTTGCATTTACCCGCTGTATTGTGGCGGGGTGGAAGTCTTTTCGTGGTAGCAGGGTGGAGATAACCACTTGTGCGTTGGGGAAAGTAGAAGAAGCCTTTTCAATCACTCCCTTCAGTGCTGTGGCCACTCTTTCCTGCTGTGCTCTCAGGTCGTTTGTGCCTGTGTGTATTATTATGTGGCTGGGTGAGCCTAGTTTGGCCTCAGACAGAAGGTCTAGGGCACGCTGGGTGTTTGGACACCAGAGTTTAGACACACTGTGTTTGGGAAAAAGTATTTTTTCTTCTATATATTTCCCATTTGAGTCCATAAGTAGTACAATCTGTGTCTTGTGTTTGTCCTCAGTGGGTGTGGGGGGGTTGACAGAAGGGCTATCAGGGTGGCTGACAGAGGGGGTGCTCAGAGGGGGTGAGAGCCTCTGGGCTTGGGGTTCTTCATTTGTCTGTTGTGCTGTGATGTCGACTCTATGGTCAGGGTCTGGTGTGGACTGTTCTGCTGTGATGTCGACTCTATGGTCAGGGTCTGGTGTGGACTGTTCTGCTGTGGTGTCGAGACTTTTGTTGGGTGCTGAGGTGGGCTGTTCTGCTGGCTTCTCTGTGGGGGTGGCCACCTCTCTAGTGGGTTGTTCTCTGTCACACGCCGTCCCCCTCAACTTCTCCTCCATCCCCCTCACCCTCTCCTCCATCCCCCTCAACCTCTCCTCCACCAGCAGTCTGATACTCTCCTCTAGTGCTCTGTTCTGCTCCTCTTTCTCCTGTTGTATTTGTCTCACCACTGTCCAAAGTGCAGATATGTCTCTGTCCACCTCCAGCTCTCCGGGTCTGGTTAAGGGGCTGTTGTTGTGCTGGACTGTTGTCTGGGTCTGTGCTGACTGAAGTGTAATCACCTGCTGTTCCAGCTCCACCTGCCTTATCTCCAGCTGGGTGAATTTGTCCTTCATTTCAATGAGGGAGTGGTAATCTGTGCTGGGAGGTTGACCCTCCGCTGGGGGTTGCTCATCTGTGGGGTTACATAATGAAGAGGTCTGGTCTGATCCTCTCGGGGTGGGGGTATCTTTATCAAGGGAGAGTTTCTCCTGCTGAGCTAATTCTTTGATTAGGTGAAAGTCCAGCTGAAACTGTTTGTGGTTACGCTGTACCATCACTGTTCCGGACTTATAGATATTTATATTACTTAACTCAGAGTCCTCGTTGTCAAGTATTCTGAGTTTCCACCCCTCGTTAATCCCCCCTCTCGTAACAGAGGGGTAGTGTGCTAATATAGCACTGTGCCATGCCAGGGGATGGTTTGTGTGGAAGATAAGGTTGCTGATGTTCCCATTTTTGTAATAGTCAGCAAAAAGTGTCTCTTGATTTTCCATAAGGAGCTTCATTTTGTAATCTTTTCTTGCCTTCTCGTTCTTTACATGCACAGGGTACTGTATTTTAATTACCTCTGAACAGCGGGAGGGAGCTTCTAAGGTCTCTCCATTTGGTTGGGGTAGACTGTGTGACTCTCCTGCCATTGTTGGGCTAATGAGCTTTGACACCTCTCACTTGACACGTCAGTGCTATTTGAAGCTGTATCAAGTCAGTTCCAGGTTGGATGGTGTTTTCAGGTTTCTGTTGTTTTCCAGAGAATTTGCTGTATAGAGAAACAAATCTTGGTAGTTGTGAACCTTCCAGGTGATTCCGTAATTCCGTCCAAAATCAGGTTGTAGGTTTTAAGTTTTGATTTGAAGTAGGGGTTATGTTGTAGAGGGTAGAATCCAGTATGTGTTCCTGACAAAAAATCTAAGTTTATCTAACTCCTAATCTATCTTTTTTAAAGAAAATGCTGAAAAATGCAGGAGCTCATCTGATTGTGACTTCCTCTCTGCTCTGCTCTGCTCTCTCTCTCTCTCTCTCTCTCTCTCTATGTCTCTCTTTCTCTCTCTATGTGTCTCTCTCTCTATGTGTCTCTTTCTCTCTCTATGTCTCTCTTTCTCTCTCTATGTCTCTCTTTCTCTGTGTCTCTTTCTCTCTCTATGTCTCTCTTTCTCTGTGTCTCTTCTCTCCCTATGTGTCTCTTTCTCTCTCTGTGTCTCTCTATGTGTCTCTTTCTCTCTCTGTGTCTCTCTATGTGTCTCTTTCTCTCTCTGTGTCTCTCTATGTGTCTCTCTCTATGTGTCTCTCTCTCTATGTGTCTCTCTCTCTATGTGTCTCTCTCTATGTGTCTCTCTCTATGTGTCTCTCTCTCTATGTCTCTCTCTATGTGTCTCTCTCTCTCTATGTGTCTCTCTCTATGTGTCTCTCTCTCTCTATGTGTCTCTCTCTATGTGTCTCTCTCTCTCTCTATGTGTCTCTCTCTCTATGTGTCTCTCTCTCTCTATGTGTCTCTCTCTCTCTATGTGTCTCTCTCTATGTGTCTCTCTCTATGTGTCTCTCTCTATGTGTCTCTCTCTCTATGTGTCTCTCTCTCTATGTGTCTCTCTCTATGTGTCTCTCTCTATGTGTCTCTCTCTCTATGTGTCTCTCTCTCTATGTGTCTCTCTCTATGTGTCTCTCTCTATGTGTCTCTCTCTATGTGTCTCTATGTGTCTCTCTCTATGTGTCTCTCTCTATGTGTCTCTCTATGTGTCTCTCTATGTGTCTCTATGTGTCTCTATGTGTCTCTCTCTATGTGTCTCTCTCTATGTGTCTCTCTCTATGTGTCTCTCTCTATGTGTCTCTCTATGTGTCTCTCTCTCTATGTCTCTCTCTCTCTCTCTATGTGTCTCTCTCTCTCTATGTGTCTCTCTCTCTCTCTCTTATGTGTCTCTCTCTCTATGTGTCTCTCTCTATGTGTCTCTCTCTGTGTCTCTCTATGTGTCTCTATGTGTCTCTCTCTATGTGTCTCTCTCTATGTGTCTCTCTATGTGTCTCTCTCTGTGTCTCTCTCTCTATGTCTCTCTCTCTCTCTCTCTATGTGTGTCTCTCTCTCTCTATGTGTCTCTCTCTCTCTCTCTATGTGTCTCTCTCTCTCTCTCTATGTGTCTCTCTCTCTCTCTCTATGTCTCTCTCTATGTGTCTCTCTCTCTCTATGTGTCTCTCTCTCTATGTGTCTCTCTCTATGTGTCTCTCTCTCTCTCTATGTGTCTCTCTCTATGTGTCTCTCTCTATGTGTGTCTCTCTCTGTGTGTCTCTCTCTCTATGTGTCTCTCTCTCTATGTGTCTCTCTCTATGTGTCTCTCTCTATGTGTCTCTCTCTATGTGTCTCTCTCTATGTGTCTCTCTATGTGTCTCTCTCTATGTGTGTCTCTCTATGTGTCTCTCTCTATGTGTCTCTCTCTCTATGTGTCTCTCTCTATGTGTCTCTCTCTATGTGTGTCTCTCTCTATGTCTCTCTCTCTCTATGTGTCTCTCTCTATGTGTCTCTCTATGTGTCTCTCTCTATGTGTCTCTCTCTATGTGTCTCTCTCTATGTGTCTCTCTCTATGTGTCTCTCTATGTGTCTCTCTCTATGTGTCTCTCTCTGTGTGTCTCTCTCTATGTGTCTCTCTCTATGTGTCTCTCTCTATGTGTCTCTCTATGTGTCTCTCTCTATGTGTCTCTCTCTATGTGTCTCTCTATGTGTCTCTCTATGTGTCTCTCTCTCAACTGGAAAACAATGAGGCTACTCCTTTTCAAACCACATTCAAATAAACTGGGCCTTTATTATTATTATGAAAGGAACATTGGGGATACGTCCCACATAGGCCTAGTCAAAAAGTAGTGCACTACTTAGTCTATAGCGTTCCATTTGAGACACATACCCGGACATTTAGGTACATTGTACATTCAACAACTTCAGTACTAGTCAACACTCAACACAAATCAAATGCAATCAAACATGACAATATGACGAACTACGGTCCTGATTTAGAATCAATTGTTTTCTTATTTCTTCCATTATGGCACAACAAAAAATCAGTCTATGAAATTAAAGGAGAATTAAAAAAATAGGTTCTAAGAAGATAAACCAGGATAATACCAGGTTGTTATTGTTAAAAAATAAAGGCTCTCAATAAAGTTGAGAAATTCCTTTTGTATTTCAGAATTCCCAGATGGAGGATTCCCTGATTTCCTGCTTCTTCCTTCCAGATTCAGGGAATATTCTAACCAGGATTTCTGAAGGAAAACCTGGGAATTTGGGGAAAGTTAGGGGAATCTTTCAAACGTAATGCTAAATAAAAAGGTTAAATAAATACAGTACCTCTATACTTCTAGTACTTCTCTGGCAGTTAGATACTGTACTGAATACAGTACCTCTATACTCTAGTACTTCTCTGGCAGTTAGATACTGTACTGAATACAGTACCTCTATACTCTAGTACTTCTCCGACAGTTAGATACTGTACTGAATACAGTACCTCTATACTCTAGTACTTCTCTGACAGTTAGATACTGTACTGAATACAGTACCTCTATACTCTAGTACTTCTCTGACAGTTAGATACTGTACTGAATACAGTACCTCTATACTCTAGTACTTCTCCGACAGTTAGATACTGTACTGAATACAGTACCTCTATACTCTAGTACTTCTCTGACAGTTAGATACTGTACTGAATACAGTACTTCTATACTCTAGTACTTCTCTGGCAGTTAGATACTGTACTGAATACAGTACTTCTATACTCCAGTACTTCTCTGGCAGTTAGATACTGTACTGAATACAGTACCTCTATACTCTAGTACTTCTCCGACAGTTAGATACTGTACTGAATACAGTACTTCTATACTCCAGTACTTCTCTGGCAGTTAGATACTGTACTGAATACAGTACTTCTATACTTCTAGTACTTCTCTGGCAGTTAGATACTGTACTGTAGGTTTGGGGTTAGCAGGTTTTTAGGGGGGAAATGGCACATTACCAGAGTAAAAAAATGACCTAGAATACTAAACTAAGAATAAATACGGAATGTTTTCAATGAAAATAAATGCATTGACATAATCTCGCTACACATTAGTCGGAATGTATAAACAATCAATTCATCCTGAAAATGTGAGTGTTTTATTTTACTCTTATAATATAAAACACATCTGGAGTTAAATAAGACTAGGAGTAATTAGTGCAGTAGATGCTTTAGACAGCATCAAATGGCACCCTATTCCCTACATAGTGCACTACTTTTGACCAGGGCCCCATAGAGCTCTGGTCAACAGTAGTGCACTATGAAGGGAATAGGGTGCCAGCAGCCCTAAATACCTGATTTAAAAGGAGACACACACACACCTCCTTTACAAACTCTCATCAGCAGCACCAACATTCTCACACTAACATCCTCTCCCACCACCCCTCCCCCTCCACTCATCAACCTTGGTGTTCTGGTCTCTCCCCCCTATCCTTCCCCCTTCTCTATTCTGTCTCTCCCCCCTATCCCTCCCCCTCTCCCCCCTATTCCTCCCCCTTCTCTATTCTGTCTCTCCCCCCTATCCCTCCCCCTTCTCTATTCTGTCTCTCCCCCCTATTCCTCCCCCTTCTCTATTCTGTCCCCCCCCCCTATTCCTCCCCCTTCTCTATTCTGTCTCTCCCCCCTATCCCTCCCCCTTCTCTATTCTGTCTCTCCCCCCTATACCTCCCCCTTCTCTATTCTGTCTCTCCCCCCTATACCTCCCCCTTCTCTATTCTGTCTCTCCCCCCTATCCCCCCCCCTTCTCTATTCTCGGTCTCTCCCCCCTATCCCTCCCCTTCTCTATTCTCGGTCTCTCCCCCCTATTCCTCCCCCTTCTCTATTCTCGGTCTCTCCACTGGTCTCAGTTGATCTTGGTGGTGTCTCCAGGGGTAGATGAGTTCTCCCAGAAACAGCCTCCCTCATCTCTCTCTCCCCATCGTCTCTCTCCCCATCTCTCGCCTTTGTCTCTTTCCCCTGTTCCTAGCCTATCTTCATAGTATTGTGTCTCCAGGGGTAGATGAGTTCTCCCAGGAACAGCCCCCCCCCCCCCTATCTCTCTCTCCCCTGGTCGTAGTCTATCTTGGTAGTCTTGTGTTTCCAGGGGTAGATGAGTTCTCCCAGAAATAGCCCCCCCATCTCTCTCTTCCCTGGTCCTAGTCTATCTTGGTAGTCTTGTGTCTCCAGGGGTAGATGAGTTCTCCCAGGAACAGCTTCTTGCAGAGGGCCAGCCAGGAGTCTTTAGGGTAGCAGCTGTAGGTGGGGGTCCTGTAGGTCTGAACCACACTGCTCACCTTGAGAGGGTTAATCTGAGAGGTGGGGGAGACATAAACATGTCTAGGTTTATCTAGGAGAAAAACTGTGAATGACACATGTGTAGGGTATGTCTATGTGGTTTTACAGGAATACATAACCTAAACCGACTGCCATTTTGAGCTTCCGTTTATTTTCCCTGACAAACGCTGTCATCAAAGAGGATCACAATTGAAATCAGTCGTATACCTTTTGGTTCCTCAATGATTCTTAATCAAATGCATCATTTTGTGTGGATCAAGTTTTAAATGATTAAAAAGACAGAACGAAAAGACAATGTATGTTATGATAGAGAGAAACAGAGAGAGAAGAGAGAGAAGGAAAGAGAGAGAAGAGAGAGAAGAGAGAGAAGGAAAGAGAGAGAAGAGAGAGAAGGAAAGAGAGAGAAGAGAGAGAAGAGAGAGAAGGAAAGAGAGAGAAGAGAGAGAAGGAAAGAGAGAGAAACAGAGAGAGAAGAGAGAGAAGGAAAGAGAGAGAAGAGAGAGAGAAGAGAGAAACAGAGAGAGAAGAGAGAGAAGGAAAGAGAGAGGAGAGAGAGAAGAGAGAGAAGGAAAGAGAGAGAAGAGAGAGAGAAGAGAGAGAGAAGGAAAGAGAGAGAAGAGAGAGAGAAGAGAGAGAGAAGGAAAGAGAGAGAAGAGAGAGAGAAGGAAAGAGAGAGAAGAGAGAGAGAAGAGAGAGAAGGAAAGAGAGAAGAGAGAGAGAGAAACAGAGAGAGAAGAGAGAGAAGGAAAGAGAGAGAAGAGAGAGAAGAGAGAGAAGGAAAGAGAGAGAAACAGAGAGAGAAGAGAGAGAAGGAAAGCGAGAGAAGAGAGAAGGAAAGAGAGAGAGAGAGAGAGAAGAGAGTGAGAGATGTCTTACATCCATCATGAGGTGTAGAGGTGTTCCTGGTTCCTCACAGAGCACTCTGAACTTCACCCCCTCTGTAGAGAACACACACATCTCAGTCAAACACAGAACATCACAGCCCAGCACCGTCTCCTCCCTCATTCAACCAGGTCTCTCTTAAAATAGAGACTAACCTGGTTAAATAAAAGGAATATAGAAACCACAGTACAGAACATTTTTTAAAACATTTTATAAAGTTGGTTTTGTAACATAAACTGGAAATTTGATATTTTTGACTGACATTATGATTGTCTGTTTCATATCGACAAAGTCGTTTCATATCGACAAAGTCGTTTCATATCGACAAAGTCGTTTCATATCGACAAAGTCGTTTCATATCGACAAAGTCGTTTCATATCGACAAAGTCGTTTCATATCGACAAAGTCGTTTCATATCGGCAAAGTCGTTTCATATCGGCAAAGTCACTTCCACAAAGTGTTAAAGTACATTTCCTGCTTCTACACAGTTAGGCATGTTGTCCCTCCCACCTGCCAGTCTGTAGGATCTGAAGAGTCGGAGGCCCATGGCGAACAGAGGGAAGGAGTTGATGAAGTCAACACTGAGGTGGAGAACTCCCTGGAACATTACTACCACAAGGCGGAGCTAGACAGAGAGAAACAGACAGACAGACAGAGACAGTAAGGGGTCAAAGAATAGACACTTTATTTTTCATTGGTTAGAAGGAGAATGTGTTTTTGTTCCTTTCCCAACACCCCCAGACACACGTGGCGAGGCCCAGGGTCAGCCGCAGGACAGCGCCCATGGATGGAGAACAATTGTAGGGGATGAAAGTGCCTGTGTTCTCACCAGGCCCAGGGACAGCGCCCATGGATGGAGAGGGGATGAAAGTGCCTGTGTGTGTGTTCTCACCAGGGTAAACACTAGGTAGTATAGAGCTGTGGTTGGCAGGAGGAACAGCAGGATGGTGAAGAGTAACGTCCCGATGAACAACTAGAAAACAACACACATTAGTTCACTGTAACAAATACACACACACTTTAGTTCACTGTAACAAATATACACACATTAGTTCACTGTAACAAATGTGTGTGTGATAGGTGTGTGTGTGTGTGTGTGTGTGTGTAATAGGTGTGTGTGTGTGTATGTGTGTGTGAGAGTAATAGGTGTGTGTGATAGGTGTGTGTGTGTGAGAGTAATAGGTGTGTGTGTGTGTGAGAGAGTAATAGGTGTGTGTGACTACCTGGTCCAGGTCATAAGAGCAGGAGTCTACTCTCTGTCTGAGAACGTTCCATTTCTTCCCTCTGAACAGCCTCCACAGAGAGGACAGACCATATACTGTCATACAGTACAGCCTGGAGAGAGAGAGGAGTAGAGAGAGGAGGAGGGGAGAGAGAGAGAGGAGGGGAGAGAGAGAGAGGAGGGGAGGAGAGAGAGAGAGAGCGAGAGAGAGAGGAGGGGAGAGAGAGAGAGAGGAGTAGAGAGAGGAGGGGAGAGAGAGGCAGTAGGAGAGAGAGAGAGAGAGAGAGAGGAGGGGAGAGAGAGAGGGAGGAGGGGAGAGAGAGAGAGAGAGAGGAGGGGAGAGAGAGAGGGAGGAGGGGAGAGAGAGAGAGAGAGAAGGTAGGAGAGGGGAGAGAGAGGGGAGTAGGGGGAGAGAGAGGGGAGTAGAGAGAGGAGGGGAGAGAGAGAGGAGGGGAGAGAGAGAGAGAGGAGGTAGGAGAGGGAGGAGGGGAATGAGGGATGGGGAGACGAAAGGGAAAGGAGGCAGAAGAGCAGGGCGGAGAGGGGGAGGGGATAGAGAGGGAGGATGGAGGGTGAGAGAAGGGAGATATTTTTAGCCTTCATACACATTTAATAAGTCTGTAAATGACATGCTGAGAGCTCCTCACACATCAATTAGTAAAGGGGAAAGAGGGTAACACGTCACCATGATGTTCACAGGGCTGAGAGGTACAGAGCCTTCACAATGTATTCAGACCCCTTGACTTTTTCCACATGTTGTTACATTACAGCCTTAAAAACACCCCCCCCCCCCCTCAATCTACACACAATATCCCATAATTGTTTTAAAAATTTAAAAATTTTCAGGGGGAGGACCCCCGGACCCCCCTGCCAGATGGGGCACCCCAACTTGATACAAAGTCAGGAGCCCATGAATAGACCAACAGGTATGACTGATGATTGAAGCAGGTGTTAAACATGGGCTTTGCTTCACAGAAAGCAGCAGTTGATTTACTCCATTGCCAACACTTTAAATCACATCAGTAGACCAATATCCTTAAGTATCATGACATCACCTTTTATAACCTTCAATCTGTTTGTTTTTTTAATCATATTCTGGACCAGAATAAGGCTCTACTACCTATTGTTCCTGCAGTGAGGGACTCAACATCTTCATCAAATGTGTTCATAATTTATCTGAAGAGAATCACAAAAAATCCGTAGTAGCCTACCAGTATGCACAATAGGGAGTAAATGAACAGCTCTCTCACGATGCAATTCGGTTTCGTTCACCTAAAATATCCGCTTGTTCTAAGGTCAAACGTGGTGCACTTTTGGGAGGCATCGTGGCTGGTCTCTTCTCACCTGGCTCCATAGACGTAGAAACAGTAGATGTGGAAGGTGAGCAGGGCGGTGATGTCAGAGAGCAGGGAGAGGGCAAAGGTCAAGCCCAGGCAGGCAGACAGACCCACGTACCACAGAATCATCTCAATGAACGGAGACATCAGGTGAATGTAGCCTGCAGAGAGAGGAGGAGGAGGGCCATGGGTGTGTGTCTGTGGAGGAGGGCCATGGGTGTTTGTGTCTGTGGAGGAGGGCCATGGGTGTGTGTGTCTGTGGAGGAGGGCCATGGGTGTTTGTGTCTGTGGAGGAGGGCCATGGGTGTTTGTGTCTGTGGAGGAGGGCCATGGGTGTGTGTGTCTGTGGAGGAGGGCCATGGGTGTTTGTGTCTGTGGAGGAGGGCCATGGGTGTTTGTGTCTGTGGAGGAGGGCCATGGGTGTTTGTGTCTGTGGAGGGGGACCATGGGTGTTTGTGTCTGTGGAGGAGGACCATGGGTGTTTGTGTCTGTGGAGGAGGGCCATGGGTGTGTGTGTCTGTGGAGGAGGACCATGGGTGTGTGTGTCTGTGCAGGAGGGCCATGGGTGTGTGTGTGTGTGTGTATGTGGAGGAGGGCCATGGGTGTTTGTGTCTGTGGAGGAGGGCCATGGGTGTTTGTGTCTGTGGAGGAGGGCCATGGGTGTTTGTGTCTGTGGAGGAGGGCCATGGGTGTTTGTGTCTGTGGAGGAGGGCCATGGGTGTGTGTGTCTGTGGAGGAGGGCCATGGGTGTGTGTGTCTGTGGAGGAGGGCCATGGGTGTTTGTGTCTGTGGAGGAGGGCCATGGGTGTTTGTGTCTGTGGAGGAGGGCCATGGGTGTGTGTGTCTGTGGAGGAGGGCCATGGGTGTTTGTGTCTGTGGAGGAGGGCCATGGGTGTGTGTGTCTGTGGAGGAGGGCCATGGGTGTTTGTGTCTGTGGAGGAGGGCCATGGGTGTGTGTGTCTGTGGAGGAGGGCCATGGGTGTGTGTGTCTGTGGAGGAGGGCCATGGGTGTTTGTGTCTGTGCAGGAGGGCCATGGGTGTGTGTGTCTGTGGAGGAGGGCCATGGGTGTGTGTGTCTGTGGAGGAGGGCCATGGGTGTTTGTGTCTGTGCAGGAGGGCCATGGGTGTGTGTGTCTGTGGAGGAGGGCCATGGGTGTTTGTGTCTGTGGAGGAGGGCCATGGGTGTTTGTGTCTGTGCAGGAGGGCCATGGGTGTTTGTGTCTGTGCAGGAGGGCCATGGGTGTGTGTGTCTGTGGAGGAGGGCCATGGGTGTTTGTGTCTGTGCAGGAGGGCCATGGGTGTGTGTGTCTGTGGAGGAGGGCCATGGGTGTGTGTGTCTGTGGAGGAGGGCCATGGGTGTTTGTGTCTGTGGAGGAGGGCCATGGGTGTTTGTGTCTGTGGAGGAGGGCCATGGGTGTTTGTGCAGGAGGGCCATGGGTGTTTGTGTCTGTGGAGGGGGGGCATGGGTGTTTGTGTCTGTGGAGGAGGGCCATGGGTGTGTGTGTCTGTGGAGGAGGGCCATGGGTGTTTGTGTCTGTGGAGGAGGGCCATGGGTGTTTGTGTCTGTGGAGGAGGGCCATGGGTGCTTGTGTCTGTGGAGGAGGGCCATGGGTATGTGTGTCTGTGGAGGAGGGCCATGGGTGTGTGTCTGTAGAGGAGGGCCATGGGTGTGTGTCTGTGCAGGAGGGCCATGGGTGTTTGTGTATATGAAGGAGGGCCATGGGTGTGTGTGTCTGTGCAGGAGGGGCATGGGTGTGTGTGTGTCTGTGCAGGAGGGCCATGGGTGTGTGTCTGTAGAGGAGGGGCATGGGTGTGTGTGTGTCTGTGCAGGAGGGCCATGGGTGTGTGTGTCTGTGGAGGAGGGGCATGGGTGTTTGTGTGTGTGGAGGAGGGCCATGGGTGTGTGTGTCTGTGGAGGAGGGCCATGGGTGGGTGTGTCTGTGGAGGAGGGCCATGGGTGGGTGTGTGTGTGTGGAGGAGGGGCATGGGGGTGTGTGTGTGTGTGAGAGACTCACTGATCCACAGGTGTATATGGTAGAGGAAGAATCGTCCTAACACCTGGTCTAGAGCCCGGTTCATCTTCAGACCAGCTGGAGCTCCCATCAGCCACTGCAACAGCTCCTCCAGCTCTTTAGCTACATGCTAACAACAAAACACAATATATAGCTTAGCTACATGCTAACAACAAAACACAATACATAGCTTAGCTACATGCTAACAACAAAACACAATATATAGCTTAGCTACATGCTAACAACAAAACACAATACATAGCTTAGCTACATGCTAACAACAAAACACAATACATAGCTTAGCTACATGCTAACAACAAAACACAATACATAGCTTAGCTACATGCTAATAACAAAACACAATACATAGCTTAGCTACATGCTAACAACCAAACACACAACAATACATAGCTTAGCTACATGCTAACAACCAAACACACAACAATACATAGCTTAGCTACATGCTAACAACAAAACACACAACAATACATAGCTTAGCTACATGCTAACAACAAAACACACAACAATGAATCAGATTACATGGAGAGGAGGACCTGATCCTAGATCATAATGAATATGATTATAATGGACAGGAGGACCTGATCCTAGATCATAATGAATATGATTATAATGGACAGGAGGACCTGATCCTAGATCATAATGAACATGATTATAAATGGACAGGAGGGACCTGATCCTAGATCATAATGAATATGATTCTAATGGACAGGAGGACCTGATCCTAGATCATAATGAACATGATTATAAATGGACAGGAGGACCTGATCCTAGATCATAATGAATATGATTCTAATGGACAGGAGGGACGTGGGGCCGTATCAGCTCCCCTCGGTCCATGTTATCTTATTCCTTGTGATCTAAAAGGCAAAAATGATCCTAGATCAGCACACATACTCAGCGATAAAGATTATTTAGGAGATATTTAGGGGGATATCAAGGGAGATATTGAGGGGGTTATTCTAGGGGGATATTGGGTTGGATATTGAGGGGGATATCGAGGGGGATATTTAGGGGGTAATTCTCGGGGGATATTGGGTTGGATATTGAGGGCGTTATTCTAGGGGGATATTGGGTTGGATATTGAGGGGGATATTCTAGGGGGATATTGGGTTGGATATTGAGGGGGATATTGGGTTGGATATTGAGGGGGTTATTCTAGGGTGATATTGGGTTGGATATTGAGGGGGATATTCTAGGGGGATATTGAGGGGGATATTGAGGGGGATATTCTAGGGGGATATTGAGGGGGATATTCTAGGGGGATATTGGGTTGGATATTGAGGGGGATATTCTAGGGGGATATTGAGGGGGATATTGGGTTGGATATTGAGGGGGATATTCTAGGGGGATATTGGGTTGGATATTGAGGGGGATATTCTAGGGGGATATTGGGTTGGATATTGAGGGGGATATTCTAGGGGGATATTGAGGGGGATATTCTAGGGGGATATTTCGTAGGGCAAAAACGACCCTGAACCTCTTTATAATGTGGCAACGTGATTTCATTTGAAGCTCATCTTCACCAATGTGAGTTTTACGGAGGTGGTTATGTAACTAGAGTCAACTGAGTGATACAGAAATAAATAAATAAATGACCTTTAAACCTAATTTATAAGTCACCTTTAGTCAACTGAGCGATACAGAAATAATCACCTCTCGATACTGAACGTTGTTGAAGACATTTTTTTTTAAAGAAAATCTCTGACAGATTATAAATGAGGTTTAAAGGTAATTGTTGTACATTGCTTTTGCACTGGGGAAATGTGGTCCATGATGTCTTACATCAGCAGCAGGTACCAGTGTGTTGGCCAGTTTGCCTATACGGTTTTCTCTATACATCCACGACACCAACAGCAGGCCCAGAGACACATCCACAAAGAACGACACAAAGATATTGGCTTTCCTGTGTGGAGAGAAAGAGAGAGAGAGTCACTACTTTTGACCCGAGGGCAATAGGGCTCTGGTCAAATGCACTGCACTATACAGGGAATAGTGTGCGATTTGAGACGCAATGGGGTGAGTTAGATACCATCTTGTAGCCAGTCTGCCACATGGCTGTGTGTGTGTGTGTGTGGTCTCTACCTCATGAAGTGGTTGTGTGCGGTGGCTCTGGTAGGAGAGCAGACTGTCTGAAGGTGTTCTGTTCTGTAGCTCAGCTGGAGACAAGTAGACAACTTACTGGAGATGAACCTCATCGGGCGCATATTCAATATCCTGGGGAGACAGACAGACAGACAGACACATTCAATATCCTGGGGAGGGAGACAGACAGACAGACAGACAGACAGACAGACAGACAGACAGACAGACAGACAGACAGACAGACAGACAGACAGACAGACAGACAGACAGACAGACAGACACATTCAATATCCTGGGGAGACAGACAGACAGACAGACAGACACATTCAATATCCTGGGGAGACAGACAGACAGACAGACAGACAGACAGACAGACAGACAGACAGACAGACAGACAGACAGACAGACAGACAGACAGACAGACAGACAGACAGACAGACAGACAGACAGACACATTCAATATCCTGGGGAGACAGACAGACAGACAGACAGACAGACACATTCAATATCCTGGGGAGACAGACAGACAGACAGACAGACACATTCAATATCCCGGGGAGACAGACAGACAGACAGACACATTCAATATCCTGGGGAGACAGACAGACAGAAAGACAGACAGACACAGACAGACAGACAGACAGACAGACAGACAGACAGACAGACAGACAGACAGACACATTCAATATCCTGGGGAGACAGACAGACACATTCAATATCCTGGGGAGACAGACAGACAGACAGACAGACAGACAGACAGACAGACAGACAGACAGACAGACAGACAGACAGACAGACAGACAGACAGACAGACAGACAGACAGACACATTCAATATCCTGGGGAGACAGACAGATAGACAGACAGACACATTCAATATCCTGGGGAGACAGACAGATAGACAGACAGACAGACACATTCAATATCCTGGGGAGACAGACAGACAGACAGACAGACACATTCAATATCCCGGGGAGACAGACAGACAGACAGACACATTCAATATCCTGGGGAGACAGACAGACAGACAGACAGACAGACAGACAGACAGACAGACAGACAGACAGACAGACAGACAGACAGACAGACACATTCAATATCCTGGGGAGACAGACAGACAGACAGACAGACACATTCAATATCCTGGGGAGACAGACAGACAGACAGACAGACAGACAGACAGACAGACAGACAGACAGACAGACAGACAGACACATTCAATATCCTGGGGAGACAGACAGACAGACAGACACATTCAATATCCTGGGGAGACAGACAGACAGACAGACAGACAGACAGACAGACAGACAGACAGACACATTCAATATCCTGGGGAGACAGACAGATAGACAGACAGACACATTCAATATCCTGGGGAGACAGACAGATAGACAGACAGACAGACACATTCAATATCCTGGGGAGACAGACAGACAGACAGACAGACACATTCAATATCCCGGGGAGACAGACAGACAGACAGACACATTCAATATCCTGGGGAGACAGACAGACAGACAGACAGACAGACAGACAGACAGACAGACAGACACATTCAATATCCTGGGGAGACAGACAGACAGACAGACAGACACATTCAATATCCTGGGGAGACAGACAGACAGACAGACAGACAGACAGACAGACAGACAGACAGACAGACAGACAGACAGACAGACAGACAGACAGACAGACACATTCAATATCCTGGGGAGACAGACAGACAGACAGACACATTCAATATCCTGGGGAGACAGACAGACAGACAGACAGACAGACAGACAGACAGACAGACAGACAGACAGACAGACAGACAGACAGACAGACAGACAGACAGATTCAATATCCTGGGGAGACAGACAGATAGACAGACAGACACATTCAATATCCTGGGGAGACAGACAGATAGACAGACAGACAGACACATTCAATATCCTGGGGAGACAGACAGACAGACAGACACATTCAATATCCCGGGGAGACAGACAGACAGACAGACACATTCAATATCCTGGGGAGACAGACAGACAGACAGACAGACAGACAGACAGACAGACACATTCAATATCCTGGGGAGACAGACAGATAGACAGACAGACAGACAGACAGACAGACAGACAGACAGACAGACACATTCAATATCCTGGGGAGACAGACAGACAGGCAGACACATTCAATATCCTGGGGAGACAGACAGACACATTCAATATCCTGGGGAGACAGACAGACACATTCAATATCCTGGGGAGACAGACAGACAGATGAAAACATTCAATATCCTGGGAGACAGACAGACAGACCTGCTACTACAGATGCTGGTCCACAGTGTTAGTATCCAGGTGGTTAGCAGACAGACAGGTCCTGACACCCCCCTTACCTGTTACTACACAGGCTGGTCCACAGTGTTAGTATCCAGGTGGTTAGCAGACAGACAGGTACTGACACCCCCCTTAGCTGCTACTACAGAGGCTGGTCCACAGTGTTAGCATCCAGGTGGTTAGCAGACAGACAGGTACAGACACCCCCCCCCCCCCCCTTACCTGCTACTACAGAGGCTGGTCCACAGTGTTAGCATCCAGGTGGTTAGCAGACAGACAGGTACTGACACACCCCTTACCTGCTACTACAGAGGCTGGTCCACAGTGTTAGTATCCAGGTGGTTAGCAGACAGACAGGTACTGACACCCCCCCCCCTTACCTGCTACTACAGAGGCTGGTCCACAGTGTTAGTATCCAGGTGGTTAGCAGACAGACAGGTACTGACACCCCCCCCCCCTTAGCTGCTACTACAGAGGCTGGTCCACAGTGTTAGTATCCAGGTGGTTAGCAGACAGACACAGGTACTGACACCCCCCCCTTAGCTGCTACTACAGAGGCTGGTCCACAGTGTTAGCATCCAGGTGGTTAGCAGACAGACAGGTACTGACACACCCCTTACCTGCTACTACACAGGCTGGTCCACAGTGTTAGTATCCAGGTGGTTAGCAGACAGACACAGGTACTGACACCCCCCCCCTTAGCTGCTACTACAGAGGCTGGTCCACAGTGTTAGTATCCAGGTGGTTAGCAGACAGACAGGTACTGACACACCCCTTAGCTGCTACTACAGAGGCTGGTCCACAGTGTTAGTATCCAGGTGGTTAGCAGACAGACAGGTACTGACACACACCCCTTACCTGCTACTACAGAGGCTGGTCCACAGTGTTAGTATCCAGGTGGTTAGCAGACAGACAGGTACTGACACACACCCCTTACCTGCTACTACAGAGGCTGGTCCACAGTGTTAGCATCCAGGTGGTTAGCAGACAGACCGGTGTCGAGGCCTGTTTCATCAGTTCTACTATAATGGAGCCCTCGCGTCCCTCTGATTGCCAGTGGGTCATCTTCACTGGACCGTCATCATACTTATCCAGGAAGAACAGCGGCTCACTCTGACACACTGTCCCAAACACCTGCAGCAGCAACAACAACAATTACAGACAACACCTGCAGCAACAACAACAATTACAGACAACACCTGCAGCAGCAACAACAATTACAGACAACACCTGCAGCAGCAACAACAACAATTACAGACAACACCTGCAGCAGCAACAACAATTACAGACAACACCTGCAGCAGCAACAACAACAATTACAGACAACACCTGCAGCAACAACAACAATTACAGACAACACCTGCAGCAGCAACAACAATTACAGACAACACCTGCAGCAGCAACAACAATTACAGACAACACCAGCAGCAGCAACAACAATTACAGACAACACCAGCAGCAGCAACAACAATTACAGACAACACCTGCAGCAACAACAACAATTACAGACAACACCTGCAGCAACAACAACAATTACAGACAACACCAGCAACAGCAACAATTACAGACAACACCAGCAACAGCAACAATTACAGACAACACCTGCAGCAACAATTACAGACAACACCAGCAGCAACAACAATTACAGACAACACCAGCAACAGCAACAATTACAGACAACACCAGCAACAGCAACAATTACAGACAACACCAGCAGCAACAACAATTACAGACAACACCAGCAGCAACAACAATTACAGACAACACCAGCAGCAACAACAATTACAGACAACACCAGCAGCAACAACAATTACAGACAACACATATGTATAACAACATAACAATTACAGACAACACATATGTATTATAACAACAACAACAATTACAGACAACACATATGTATTATAACAACAACAACAACAATTACAGACAACACATATGTATTATAACAACAACAACAATTACAGACAACACATATGTTGTCACCTGTGGTAGTTGTGACTCAGTTTGAGGGTCTGGAACCCCGTTGTCTATGGGGTGCAGCTGAGACAGCATGACCTTCCTCTGTTCATAGTGGATAAAGATCACCTTGTCCTTCTCTCCTCCTCCTTCCTCTCCCTCTACTTCCTTCTCTCCTCCTCCTCTCTTTGTTCCTCCTTTCTCTCCACCACCATCCTCTTTCAGCTCCTTTTCCTGTTGTACCAGCTTCCCATCTACGGCAGGGGCAGAGGAACATTTTATTAGAGATGCACTGCATGATGATAACAGCAGAAATATCCGCCTTTTGATTAAATATACAGACATCTGTGTTTATGAATTAAAAAGAGCAGAGTGAATTAAGCTCTAATTTACAAACTCTTGTTAACTTACTTTTGCTATGAGAAAACAGTGATGCACGTCTACAGACAGAACATTAATTTCAGTGTGAGAAAACAGTGATGCACGTCTATAGACAGAACATTAATTTCAGTGTGAGAAAACAGTGATGCACGTCTACAGACAGAACATTAATTTCAGTGTGAGAAAACAGTGATGCACGTCTACAGACAGAACATTAATTTCAGTGTGAGAAAACAGTGATGCACGTCTACAGACAGAACATTAATTTCAGTGTGAGAAAACAGTGATGCACGTCTACAGACAGAACATTCATTTCAGTGTGAGAAAACAGTGATGCACGTCTACAGACAGAACATTCATTTCAGTGTGAGAAAACAGTGATGCACGTCTATAGACAGAACATTAATTTCAGTGTGAGAAAACAGTGATGCACGTCTACAGACAGAACATTAATTTCAGTGTGAGAAAACAGTGATGCACGTCTATAGACAGAACATTAATTTCAGTGTGAGAAAACAGTGATGCACGTCTATAGACAGAACATTAATTTCAGTGTGAGAAAACAGTGATGCACGTCTACAGACAGAACATTCATTTCAGTGTGAGAAAACAGTGATGCACGTCTATAGACAGAACATTAATTTCAGTGTGAGAAAACAGTGATGCACGTCTATAGACAGAACATTAATTTCAGTGTGAGAAAACAGTGATGCACGTCTATAGACAGAACATTAATTTCAGTGTGAGAAAACAGTGATGCACGTCTACAGACAGAACATTAATTTCAGTGTGAGAAAACAGTGATGCACGTCTATAGACAGAACATTAATTTCAGTGTGAGAAAACAGTGATGCACGTCTACAGACAGAACATTAATTTCAGTGTGAGAAAACAGTGATGCACGTCTACAGACAGAACATTCATTTCAGTGTGAGAAAACAGTGATGCACGTCTACAGACAGAACATTCATTTCAGTGTGAGAAAACAGTGATGCACGTCTACAGACAGAACATTCATTTCAGTGTGAGAAAACAGTGATGCACGTCTACAGACAGAACATTAATTTCAGTGTGAGAAAACAGTGATGCACGTCTACAGACAGAACATTCATTTCAGTGTGAGAAAACAGTGATGCACGTCTACAGACAGAACATTCATTTCAGTGTGAGAAAACAGTGATGCACGTCTACAGACAGAACATTCATTTCAGTGTGAGAAAACAGTGATGCACGTCTATAGACAGAACATTAATTTCAGTGTGAGAAAACAGTGATGCACGTCTACAGACAGAACATTAATTTCAGTGTGAGAAAACAGTGATGCACGTCTATAGACAGAACATTAATTTCAGTGTGAGAAAACAGTGATGCACGTCTATAGACAGAACATTAATTTCAGTGTGAGAAAACAGTGATGCACGTCTACAGACAGAACATTCATTTCAGTGTGAGAAAACAGTGATGCACGTCTATAGACAGAACATTAATTTCAGTGTGAGAAAACAGTGATGCACGTCTACAGACAGAACATTCATTTCAGTGTGAGAAAACAGTGATGCACGTCTACAGACAGAACATTAATTTCAGTGTGAGAAAACAGTGATGCACGTCTACAGACAGAACATTAATTTCAGTGTGAGAAAACAGTGATGCACGTCTACAGACAGAACATTCATTTCAGTGTGAGAAAACAGTGATGCACGTCTACAGACAGAACATTAATTTCAGTGTGAGAAAACAGTGATGCACGTCTACAGACAGAACATTCATTTCAGTGTGAGAAAACAGTGATGCACGTCTACAGACAGAACATTAATTTCAGTGTGAGAAAACAGTGATGCACGTCTACAGACAGAACATTAATTTCAGTGTGAGAAAACAGTGATGCACGTCTACAGACAGAACATTAATTTCAGTGTGAGAAAACAGTGATGCACGTCTACAGACAGAACATTCATTTCAGTGTGAGAAAACAGTGATGCACGTCTACAGACAGAACATTAATTTCAGTGTGAGAAAACAGTGATGCACGTCTATAGACAGAACATTCATTTCATAAGAAAGCCATTCGTCAATAATTCTATATCAACAGTTGATCTCCAAAGAGAGAATCTAAACAAAACACCTTTTAATGCTGTCCCTAATGACACACTATTCCCTACATAGTGCACTACTTTAGACCAGAGCTCTATGACACCCTATTCCCTACATAGTGCACTACTTTAGACCAGAGCTCTATGACACCCTATTCCCTACATAGTGCACTACTTTAGACCAGAGCTCTATGACACCCTATTCCCTACATAGTGCACTACTTTAGACCAGAGCTCTATGACACCCTATTCCCTACATAGTGCACTACTTTAGACCAGAGCTCTATGACACCCTATTCCCTACATAGTGCACTACTTTAGACCAGAGCTCTATGACACACTATTCCCTACATAGTGCACTACTTTAGACCAGAGCTCTATGACACCCTATTCCCTACATAGTGCACTACTTTAGACCAGAGCTCTATGACACCCTATTCCCTACATAGTGCACTACTTTAGACCAGAGCTCTATGACACCCTATTCCCTACATAGTGCACTACTTTAGACCAGAGCTCTATGACACACTATTCCCTACATAGTGCACTACTTTAGACCAGAGCTCTATGACACCCTATTCCCTACATAGTGCACTACTTTAGACCAGAGCTCTATGACACCCTATTCCCTACATAGTGCACTACTTTAGACCAGAGCTCTATGACACCCTATTCCCTACATAGTGCACTACTTTAGACCAGAGCTCTATGACACACTATTCCCTACATAGTGCACTACTTTAGACCAGAGCTCTATGACACCCTATTCCCTACATAGTGCACTACTTTAGACCAGAGCTCTATGACACCCTATTCCCTACATAGTGCACTACTTTAGACCAGAGCTCTATGACACACTATTCCCTACATAGTGCACTACTTTAGACCAGAGCTCTATGACACACTATTCCCTACATAGTGCACTACTTTAGACCAGAGCTCTATGACACCCTATTCCCTACATAGTGCACTACTTTAGACCAGAGCTCTATGACACCCTATTCCCTACATAGTGCACTACTTTAGACCAGAGCTCTATGACACCCTATTCCCTACATAGTGCACTACTTTAGACCAGAGCTCTATGACACCCTATTCCCTACATAGTGCACTACTTTAGACCAGAGCTCTATGACACCCTATTCCCTACATAGTGCACTACTTTAGACCAGAGCTCTATGACACCCTATTCCCTACATAGTGCACTACTTTAGACCAGAGCTCTATGACACCCTATTCCCTACATAGTGCACTACTTTAGACCAGAGCTCTATGACACACTATTCCCTACATAGTGCACTACTTTAGACCAGAGCTCTATGACACACTATTCCCTACATAGTGCACTACTTTAGACCAGAGCTCTATGACACCCTATTCCCTACATAGTGCACTACTTTAGACCAGAGCTCTATGACACCCTATTCCCTACATAGTGCACTACTTTAGACCAGAGCTCTATGACACCCTATTCCCTACATAGTGCACTACTTTAGACCAGAGCTCTATGACACCCTATTCCCTACATAGTGCACTACTTTAGACCAGAGCTCTATGACACCCTATTCCCTACATAGTGCACTACTTTAGACCAGAGCTCTATGACACCCTATTCCCTACATAGTGCACTACTTTAGACCAGAGCTCTATGACACCCTATTCCCTACATAGTGCACTACTTTAGACCAGAGCTCTATGACACCCTATTCCCTACATAGTGCACTACTTTAGACCAGAGCTCTATGACACCCTATTCCCTACATAGTGCACTACTTTAGACCAGAGCTCTATGACACCCTATTCCCTACATAGTGCACTACTTTAGACCAGAGCTCTATGACACCCTATTCCCTACATAGTGCACTACTTTAGACCAGAGCTCTATGACACCCTATTCCCTACATAGTGCACTACTTTAGACCAGAGCTCTATGACACCCTATTCCCTACATAGTGCACTACTTTAGACCAGAGCTCTATGACACCCTATTCCCTACATAGTGCACTACTTTAGACCAGAGCTCTATGACACCCTATTCCCTACATAGTGCACTACTTTTGACCAGGGCCCATAGGTCAGAGGGTAAAATGTACCCCATGGGCCCTGGTTAAAAGTAGGTGTCTTATATAGGGAACGATAGGGGCCACTTGGGATGCAAACAGAGACTTACTCTGGTCCCTTGTGAGGACGTGACACCTGAAGCCTATCTTGCCCATCTCTCTACTGAGCTGGAGCCACTGTCCCTGGGGGAAGATGGTGCTGAGGTCCCTGAGGAAACTCTCCATGCCCTCCTGGCCCTCCTTGGGCATGCTCCACGAGCCCAGCACCGTCAGATCCACCCCACTCTGGCCACGCATCTGGACCAGGGACAGGAAGGTTAAATCACACACACTCTACCTGCTGTATGTACCATCTGGACCAGGGACAGGAAGGTTAAATCACACACACTCTACCTGCTGTATGTACCATCTGGACCAGGGACAGGAAGATTAAATCACACACACTCTACCTGCTGTATGTACCATCTGGACCAGGGACAGGAAGGTTAAATCACACACACTCTACCTGCTGTATGTACCATCTGGACCAGGGACAGGAAGGTTAAATCACACACACTCTACCTGCTGTATGTACCATCTGGACCAGGGACAGGAAGGTTAAATCACACACACTACCTGCTGTATGTACCATCTGGACCAGGGACAGGAAGGTTAAATCACACACACTCTACCTGCTGTATGTACCATCTGGACCAGGGACAGGAAGGTTAAATCACACACACTCTACCTGCTGTATGTACCATCTGGACCAGGGACAGGAAGGTTAAATCACACACTCTCTGCCTGATGTATGTACCATCTGGACCAGGGACAGGAAGGTTAAATCACACACACTCTACCTGCTGTATGTACCATCTGGACCAGGGACAGGAAGGTTAAATCACACACACACTCTACCTGCTGTATGTACCATCTGGACCAGGGACAGGAAGGTTAAATCACACACACTCTACCTGCTGTATGTACCATCTGGACCAGGGACAGGAAGGTTAAATCACACACACTCTACCTGCTGTATGTACCATCTGGACCAGGGACAGGAAGGTTAAATCACACACTCTCTGCCTGATGTATGTACCATCTGGACCAGGGACAGGAAGGTTAAATCACACACACTCTACCTGCTGTATGTACCATCTGGACCAGGGACAGGAAGGTTAAATCACACACTCTCTACCTGATGTATGTACCATCTGGACCAGGGACAGGAAGGTTAAATCACACACTCTCTGCCTGATGTATGTACCATCTGGACCAGGGACAGGAAGGTTACATCACACACACTCTACCTGCTGTATGTACCATCTGGACCAGGGACAGGAAGGTTAAATCACACACACTCTACCTGCTGTATGTACCATCTGGACCAGGGACAGGAAGGTTAAATCACACACACTCTACCTGCTGTATGTACCATCTGGACCAGGGACAGGAAGGTTAAATCACACACACTCTACCTGCTGTATGTACCATCTGGACCAGGGACAGGAAGGTTACACCACACACTCTACCTGCTGTATGTACCATCTGGACCAGGGACAGGAAGGTTACACCACACACTCTCTACCTGATGTATGTACTGTTTGACCTGACAAGGGATGAAGGGGTATTGGGTGACTGACAGATTTAAAAAATATATATATATATATTAATATTTAACTAAGCAGGTCAGTTAAGAACACATTCTTATTTACAATGACGGCCTACCGGGGAACAGTGGGTTAACTGCCTTATTCAGGGGCAGAACGACAGATTTTTACCTTGTCAGCTCGGGGATTCGATCTAGCAACCTTTCGGTTACTGGCCCGCCCCTCTAACCATTAGGCTACCTGCTGCCTGGATACACACTGACTGACACATGTACACTGACTGATACACACACACACTCTACCTGGTGGATGTACTGCTTGACCTGTCCAGGGATGAAGGGGTAGTGGATAACAGCTAGCACCACGGCCGAGTTCTGTCCTGGGATCCATCGCCCCACAAGCAGCCCACTGTCTGCCTTGTTACAGCACTGAGGGAAGAAAATCTTCAGCACCATGATGGGACTGGAGGTCAGGGTTCAGAGGTCAGGCACGCTCCTTCAGTCTAACCTCCTGGGGTAGGTGATCACAGGTTAGCCTAGTGTCTTCAGATACCTGCAGAATGGAGAAACATTTTGTGAAGTATGAAATAATTTGTATACCCATTACCCAGCTATACTAGTTCCCAATAATTAGTACCCATTACCCAGCTACACTAGTTCCCAATAATTAGTACCCATTACCCAGCTACACTAGTTCCCAATAATTAGTACCCATTACCCAGCTACACTAGTTCCCAATAATTAGTACCCATTACCCAGCTACACTAGTTCCCAATAATTAGTACCCATTACCCAGCTACACTAGTTCCCAATAATTAGTACCCATTACCCAGCTACACTAGTTCCCAATAATTAGTACCCATTACCCAGCTACACTAGTTCCCAATAATTAGTACCCATTACCCAGCTACACTAGTTCCCAATAATTAGTACCCATTACCCAGCTACACTAGTTCCCAATAATTAGTATACTGATTACCCCACTATACTAATTACCAATAATTAGTACCCATTACCCAGCTACACTAGTTCCCAATAATTAGTACCCATTACCCAGCTACACTAGTTCCCAATAATTAGTATACTGATTACCCCACTATACTAATTACCAATAATTAGTACCCATTACCCAGCTATACTAGTTACCAAGAATTAGTACCCATTACCCAGCTACACTAGTTCCCAATAATTAGTATACTGATTACCCCACTATACTAATTACCAATAATTAGTACCCATTACCCAGCTATACTAGTTACCAAGAATTAGTATACCCATTACCCAGCTACACTAGTTACCAAGAATTAGTATACTGATTACCCCACTATACTAATTACCAATAATTAGTACCCATTACCCAGCTATACTAGTTACCAAGAATTAGTATACCCATTACCCAGCTACACTAGTTACCAAGAATTAGTATACTGATTACCCCACTATACTAATTACCAATAATTAGTACCCATTACCCAGCTATACTAGTTACCAAGAATTAGTATACCCATTACCCAGCTACACTAGTTCCCAATAATTAGTATACTGATTACCCCACTATACTAATTACCAATAATTAGTACCCATTACCCAGCTATACTAGTTCCCAATAATTAGTATACCCATTACCCAGCTACACTAGTTCCCAATAATTAGTATACCCATTACCCAGCTATCCTGTCTCAGCCTCCAGTATTTATGCTGCAGTAGTTTATGTGTCGGGGGGCTGGGGTCAGTTTGTTATATCTGGAGTACTTCTCCTGTCCTATTCGGTGTCCTGTGTGAATCTAAGTGTGCGTTCTCTAATTCTCTCCTTCTCTCTTTCTTTCTCTCTCTCGGAGGACCTGAGCCCTAGGACCATGCCCCAGGACTACCTGACATGATGACTCCTTGCTGTCCCCAGTCCACCTGGCCATGCTGCTGTTCCAGTTTCAACTGACCTGAGCCCTAGGACCATGCCCCAGGACTACCTGACATGATGACTCCTTGCTGTCCCCAGTCTACCTGGCCATGCTGCTGCTCCAGTTTCAACTTCCACCTGACTGTGCTGCTGCTCTAGTTTCAACTGTTCTGCCTTATTATTATTCGACCATGCTGGTCATTTATGAACATTGAACATCTTGACCATGTTCTGTTATAATCTCCACCCGGCACAGCCAGAAGAGGACTGGCCACCCCACATAGCCTGGTTCCTCTCTAGGTTTCTTCCTAGGTATTGGCCTTTCTAGGGAGTTTTTCCTAGCCACTGTGCTTCTCCACCTGCATTGCTTGCTGTTTGGGGTTTTAGGCTGGGTTTCTGTACAGCACTTTGAGATATCAGCTGATGTACGAAGGGCTATATAAATAAATTTGATTTGATTTGATTTGATACTAATTACCAATAATTAGTACCCATTACCCAGCTATACTAGTTACCAAGAATTAGTATACCCATTACCCAGCTACACTAGTTCCCAATAATTAGTTTACCCATTACCCAGCTACACTAGTTACCAATAATTAGTATACCCATTACCCAG
This sequence comes from Oncorhynchus kisutch, assembly GCF_002021735.2. Taxonomy (NCBI): domain Eukaryota; kingdom Metazoa; phylum Chordata; class Actinopteri; order Salmoniformes; family Salmonidae; genus Oncorhynchus; species Oncorhynchus kisutch. The sequence continues at coordinate 15,103,340 of NW_022261983.1, forward strand.
CTATACTAGTTACCAATAATTAGTACCCATTACCCAGCTACACTAGTTCCCAATAATTAGTATACTGATTACCCCACTATACTAATTACCAATAATTAGTACCCATTACCCAGCTATACTAGTTACCAATAATTAGTATACCCATTACCCAGCTACACTAGTTACCAATAATTAGTATACCCATTACCCAGCTATACTAATTACCAATAATTAGTTTACCCATTACCCAGCTACACTAGTTACCAATAATTAGTATACCCATTACCCAGCTATACTAGTTACCAATAATTAGTACCCATTACCCAGCTACACTAGTTCCCAATAATTAGTATACTGATTACCCCACTATACTAATTACCAATAATTAGTACCCATTACCCAGCTATACTAGTTACCAATAATTAGTATACCCATTACCCAGCTACACTAGTTACCAATAATTAGTATACCCATTACCCAGCTATACTAATTACCAATAATTAGTACCCATTACCCAGCTATACTAGTTACCAAGAATTAGTATACCCATTACCCAGCTACACTAGTTACCAATAATTAGTACCCATTACCCAGCTACACTAGTTACCAATAATTAGTATACCCATTACCCAGCTATACTAGTTACCAATAATTAGTATACCCATTACCCAGCTATACTAGTTACCAATAATTAGTATACCCATTACCCAGCTACACTAGTTCCCAATAATTAGTATACCCATTACCCAGCTATACTAGTTACCAATAATTAGTATACCCATTACCCAGCTACACTAGTTACCAATAATTAGTATACCCATTACCCAGCTATACTAGTTACCAATAATTAGTACCCATTACCCAGCTATACTAGTTACCAAGAATTAGTATACCCATTACCCAGCTACACTAGTTACCAATAATTAGTACCCATTACCCAGCTACACTAGTTACCAATAATTAGTATACCCATTACCCAGCTATACTAGTTACCAATAATTAGTACCCATTACCCAGCTATACTAGTTACCAAGAATTAGTATACCCATTACCCAGCTACACTAGTTACCAATAATTAGTATACCCATTACCCAGCTATACTAGTTACCAATAATTAGTATACCCATTACCCAGCTATACTAGTTACCAATAATTAGTATACCCATTACCCAGCTACACTAGTTACCAATAATTAGTATACTCACACTAGTTCCCCCCCAAAGTAGTAACATAGTTAAGGTCTGTATATAGTTTAGTTATACTGTGTATACCAGTGTTTCATCTTGTCACAATGTGAATGTCCTCGTGTGGTGTGAGCCGATCTAGTTTAATAAACATGACCAAGAATCAGGAGGGTTGTCAGAGTGACTCACTCCAACTGTTAGCAGACATTTCAATCAGGACCAGCTGTTTGTTAGTCAACTCAAACGAATCATTGTCGGGCCGCATCAGTGGAGTCCCGTTGCCTTTGTCCACTGCTGCCCTCTGTGTGTCCTTCAGAATATTGAGCCTTGCATTCGTGTCCATGACAACCATGCCTGTGGGCTTAACTATTGATTTGGCTGTCGTGCTTTAGTTTCCCGTCACATCTATAACAGCACTATTGCTGCCTAAGCTACGTTACATGTTAATATAACATGTAAAACTATTTGGGGCATTAATCGACTTTTTGCAGTATACGTTTGAGACAAAGTGAGACGCTTATTTTGATTAAATGAGCACAAATAGGCCCTAATCGAAGTTAGTGCACACTCCAGCCAGCTTCGGAGGCTGTGCGACACCCGTATCGTTATCCGATGTCAAAATAAAATCAACAGCAATCAACAATAGTTTCTGTATTCCTCTCTGATGTGATGCATATCTTCAATGTCAGTGATAATATATTCTGCAGGCAGTTATCCACACTGGGCGCACAGTGCAAAGAGACAGACATTAGCTTACGTTAGCTAACTTAGTAACGAATAAATCCGTATTCAGCTGGCTAACAACATTTCGGTAAATAATATAAAATATTCCATACCTGCAGGGTTGTTTATTTCTATTCGAAGAAAATCTGCTTTTGTCAATATGATGTCAATACCGTTTCAAACAGATTTGGGATCGTACCGTTACATGATTTACCCTTCAATTGTCAAATTGAAGTTAGCGTCTGTTGGTAGCCATCTTTGTTGTTGATAGACCGTCATCATTTACGCTCCGGTTGGAATATCATTGCAGTAACAAGAGTTCCGGTGTATTGCTGGATGAGATGATGTAGCAGTTCTGTGAATAATCTGAACTAAACCCTCTGTTTGATAGTAATTTCCAGCCACAACAAAAAGCTTGATATTTAGCCTAATAATATCAAATATAATCATAAAATACTACACTTTATTATGGCCACTGAATTCCACTACCACTGAATATTCTTAAAAAAAATATCCCATCCATTTCTGCCAGTTGAAAAGGACACATTTTTCATTAATACCAAAACGATTGTAATCAAACATGGAATCTCATTTCGACTCAATAAGGCAGCCATAATATCCATTTGAATATAGTATTACAAAATTTGAAAACATCACCGTCGAAATGACATTTCTGACCTTCAATGTTCAGACGTGTTGTTTGCTGTTTGAGGTCATTCTGTTGAATGAAGAACAACTGTAGAGGTGTTATCTTCTCTGAATGACACTGCAGGAAAAGAGCGGGCTGAAAAAGCTTTAGACAAGTAGATATTATAAGTAACCCACATCCACTGTCCATAATATCTTACACCCTTGTGCACACAGCTTGTTCATTCAGACGAGATCTTAATTCCACCTGAAATGTCAAAGAAAGTCACATTTCAGAAGAATAGCTATGTCCTTATGCAGCTTTAGTAGGCTACATTATCCTAATCTGGCACATTTTGGGTGCTTCATTTATTTGGGATGACAGTTGTGGAGGCAGAGATAACACAGACAGGGGAGTGGTCTCAAACAGTAGACTTGTATCAACAACTTCAAGGGTTGCACTGAGAACAGTAGGCCCACAGATACAGGTTCTATTGGGAAATAAATACAGCTCTCATCTCATTGTAAACGTTTTCTCATTTGTACTTTCTTCAAAAAAGAAGATGTTATCGCGTTACTGTCTGTCGTGATTATACTACATTGACCATCAGGCATTGCGACAGGAGGAATGCTTCTTGGGTAAAAGAGGAAGACAACAAACTCAGGGAAACACGTGGCCAGCCTGTGGTTTAGTGTAATTCAATTCTCGGTTGGTTGAAAATTAACGAAATGTATCTGTCTAAGGATCAGACCGAAAAAACCGAAGTCACGTGCATAAGGAATAGAGCAGACGTTATATATGACTTTAAAGTCTCCTTTTTCACTATGGGTCAATTGCCAAATTTCCCATGGAATGTAAGTAGCGGGGCTGCTTGCATGTTGTACTGTAGGGTCTGCATCATAAATTAAATGTTTTTTTCTTATTGTTTAGGAATAGTAAGACATGAATACAGATATAACATCATTTATTGTTGTTTTCTACAGTTGCTTGAAAGGGAGCTCGAGAACGACAGCTCATCAGAACTTATTCTAGACATTCTAAAGCAGGTATCGCCTGTCAAAAGCATGGCTTTTTTTTTTTATGTCGCACCTATATAGTTAAATATATAGAAACAGTACATTGGATTACCGAGTTGGAAAGCACACTAACAATGACTATTGTCACCTGTTTCCAGACATGCCTTCATCCACTGTGTTGTAAACATCCTCCCTCGGTAAGATATAGGAGACTGTTTCTGTCTCAGCTCATCAAAAGGGTGAGTTTAAAAAAAATCTGATATTTTTTTGTCTGGTATCATTCTGTCAGAAAATAGTTCACTCTTGTACTGGTGCATTTAAAAAGGCAATTCTTACACGTTTCACATGAATACAATAAAGTAGAAGTATATTAGTAAAGCAAACAACAGTAATGTGATGCTTCTCTTCCCTGTGTGCAGCATGAAGCCAGTGGGAGGGAGCCCCTGGATGAGCTCTATGATGCACTGGGGGAAGTCCTGGGGGTAGAGGAGGGGACAGAGTGCTACAAGAGCTATTTACTGGTACTACACACACACACCACATTGTATTCTATATTTTGCAGACGCTCTTATCCTGAACAACTTCCAGTAGTGAGTGAATACATTGTTTTCGTACTGGTCCCCCGTGGGAATTGAACCCACAACCCTGGCGTTGCAAGCACCACGCTCTACCAGCCGAACCACACGGGACCTCTATTTTATCCTTTAAAATAATACAATTATTATTAAATTCAAGATTATTTTAATAACATTTTAATTTTAATATTTACCGTACGTGTGTGTGTGTGTGTGTGTAGCCGTGTGGAGAAGCAGTGAGTCTATCAGAGAGTACAGCTGTGATCTCTGAAGGAACTACAGGCCTGGTCACATGGGAGGCAGCTCTTTACCTCGCAGAATGGGCTCTGGAGAACACACACCTCTTCACTGACAGGTTGGTACACTACTGTGTGTGTTCTGTCATTGTGTTCTGTCTGGAGAACACACACCTCTTCACTGATAGGTTGGTACACTACTGTGTGTGTTCTGTCATTGTGTTCTGTCTGGAGAACACACACCTCTTCACTGATAGGTTGGTACACTACTGTGTGTGTTATGTCATTGTGTTCTGTCTACAACTCATGCTGTGGTTACTACTCGTAATCTCAAGGTGTGTGTTTATTGTGAGTGTCCTCTCCCTGTGTGTGTGTGTCCTCTCCCTGTGTGTGTCCTCTCCCTGTGTGTGTGTCCTCTCCCTGTGTGTGTGTCCTCTCCCTGTGTGTGTGTGTGAGAGTGTCCTGTCTCTGCTCTCCTACAGGACAGTCCTAGAGCTGGGCAGTGGTGTAGGGTTGACTGGTATAGCAGTGTGTAGGTCCTGCAGTCCCTCCAGCTATGTGTTCAGTGACTGTCACCTCAGCGTTCTACATAGACTGAGGGACAACGTCCAGCTCAATGGGCTGGACAACCAGAACTCTCCCAGAGTGAGTGTGGAGCATCTGGACTGGGAGGAGGTGACAGAGAAGCAGCTGAGAGAGATCGGAGCCGCCACGGTCATCGCTGCAGGTAGGAACATGGTCTGGCTCTATTCTATTCAATCCGTAAAGCTGAAGATCCTCTTTAAAGGAAATGTTCCCTCTGTCGAGACTTCCTTCACAATAAATACTGCATATGTCGACTCGGTCAGAAATGACCTTTACATTTGTATGCAGATCTTCTGCGATGCTTTGGCGATATGGATTGAATCCAGCCTTTAATTACAAGAAAAGTATATATTTCTCAAAATATATTATTAGTTAGCCAGTTACCTGGCTGTTACCTGGTAGTTACCTGGCTGTTACCTGGTAGTTACCTGGCTGTTACCTGGCAGTTACCTGGCTGTTACCTGGTAGTTACCTGGCTGTTACCTGGTAGTTACCTGGTAGTTACCTGGCTGTTACCTGGTAGTTACCTGGCTGTTACCTGGTAGTTACCTGGCTGTTACCTGGCTGTTACCTGGTAGTTACCTGGCTGTTACCTGGTAGTTACCTGGCTGTTACCTGGTAGTTACCTGGCTGTTACCTGGTAGTTACCTGGCTGTTACCTGGTAGTTACCTGGCAGTTACCTGGTAGTTACCTGGCTGTTACCTGGCTAACTAATTGATCCAGCTTTCTGGAACAGCCCCCTGGGTGCTGGTGAGGGATCAAATGTGTTTCCTAATTCTGTCAGCTAACATATCCTGTTGTGTCCTGTGTTATAGACATAGTTTATGATCCAGATATCATTGGCTGTCTGGTGAAGCTTCTCTCTAAGATCCTGAGGTGTTCGGCCAATGGCAGCCCTCCTGATGTCTACATCACCTCCACCATCAGAAACCCCGACACATATAACAGTTTTAAACACCAGCTAGGTCAGTACTAAACCTAGAGCTTTGAGAGAACTAATGAAAATAGCTTTACAAGTTTAATGTATCATTAGTAGTAAACCAACTGCTTCAAAGAGCAGCTGAGTGAGGAGACTCTCCAACCCATAGATACTGTAGAGGATGAATCTCAATAGTCTTTAAGTGGACTCCTCACCTTGTATGTTGGGTTACAGTGAAGTTCTAGGTGACAACTGATGTAAATAAGGGCTTTATAAATACATGTGATTGATCTAGTCCATCTCCACTGTTCTGGAGAGATCTAATCGTATAGCCTTGGATGAATTCCTTTCCTGATGCATCTATAATTATAAACATCTGAAACTGATGCATCTATAATTATAAACATCTGAAACTGATGGATCTATAATTATAAACATCTGAAACTGATGCATTTATAATTATAAACATCTGAAACTGAAGGATCTTTCCAGATGGATCTATAATTTCTCCTTTGTTTTTCTCTCCCACAGAAAGTTCTGGAATCCAACATGAGGTCATGACAGGACCAGTGACCCATGTGTTCTTTTACAACAGACAAGCCACCATAGAGATGATCAAACTCTACATATAATAATGGCATCCTATTCCCATTGTAAGTGCACTACTTTTGACCAGGGTCCATAGGGCTGTGGTCAAAAGTAGTGCACTACATAGTGAATTTAGGGCGCACTACTTCCGACCAGGCTCCATATAGGGCTGTGGTCAAAAGTAGTGCACTAGATAGGGAATAGGGTTCCATTTGGGATGCACACAATATAAGACCAAGCCAGAACCAGATGTGTATTACTGTGTAATAAAGTCTTTATTTACATCAAATATTTACATTGTGTGGAAAATATCCCATTTATACATTCAAGTGTTGTTTAAGAGGAGAATCAAAACGGCCTGGAATGAAGAGATCCACAGAAGGAGAGAGAGAAATGGGGAGAGAGAGAGAGCAGAGGAAAGACTAGCCTGATGTAACGATCTCTCTTTACGACAGGTCCTCAAAGTGGACCATGTGGCAGTTGGTAGCAGGTAGCCTAGCGGTTCAGAGCAGGTAGCCTAGCGGTTCAGAGCAGGTAGCCTAGCGGTTCAGAGCAGGTAGCCTAGCCGTTCAGAGCAGGTAGCCTAACGGTTCAGAGCAGGTAGCCTAGCCGTTCAGAGCAGGTAGCCTAGCCGTTCAGAGCAGGTAGCCTAGCCGTTCAGAGCAGGTAGCCTAGCGGTTAAGAGTGTTGGGCCAGTAACCGAAAAGTCACTGGTTTGAATCCCGAAGCTGACTAGGTGAAACATCTGTGGATGTGCCCTTGAACAAGGCACTTAACCCTAATTGCTCCTGTAAGTCGCTCTGGATAAGAGCGTCTGTTAAAATGTTCAAGATTGGAGGCTCAAGAAGTGGGTTTGAGACGGAGCGAAGATGTAGAGAGGGGATGAGTCAGCTGCTGTAAAGAGGTCTGTCTAACAGGGGGAGTCAGGGTGCAGTGAGGAGAGGCAGGACGTTCTGGTCCCAGTTCTGGTCCCACCGCTGCCCCCCACTGGCCCGGAGGTTCCTCCTGAACTGACCCAGTTTGCCCTCATCCTCACAGTCAGGGAAGTCCCACAGCAGAGACTGGAGAGACACAACACAGGTTTTATAAAACAGGTAGATTGGATCCTGGCTAAAACAGCCATGTGTATATCAGACCATATACCACTATCACAGGAACTGGTTACAGTCAGATAAGACAGATGACAGTTGACAGGATCATACCACTGGGAAGTGATGTGGTATAAATCAGGGGTTTCTGTATCTCCTCAGCTGAACAATAGTATTATATTACTGTACCGTGAGCTGTCCAGATAGTTCCTCAGAGTCTTTGAAGATCAACCCGTTCTCCTCGTGTTTCACCAGCTCATGTAGACTACACAGGAGAATATAACAGAGTTAACAGAGAGACTGACAACACAGGAGAATATAACAGAGTTAACAAGAGAGACTGACAACACAGGAGAATATAACAGAGTTAACAGAGAGACTGACAACACAGGAGAATATAACAGGGTTAACAAGAGAGACTGACAACACAGGAGAATATAACAGAATTAACAGAGAGACTGACAACACAGGAGAATATAACAGAATTAACAGAGAGACTGACAACACAGGAGAATATAACAGAGTTAACAGAGAGACTGACAACACAGGAGAATATAACAGAGAGACTGACAACACAGGAGAATATAACAGGGTTAACAAGAGAGACTGACAACACAGGAGAATATAACAGAGTTAACAAGAGAGACTGACAACACAGGAGAATATAACAGGGTTAACAGAGACTGACAACACAGGAGAATATAACAGAGTTAACAAGAGAGACTGACAACACAGGAGAATATAACAGGGTTAACAAGAGAGACTGACAACACAGGATAATATAACAGAGAGACTGACAACACAGGATAATATAACAGAGTTAACAAGAGAGACTGACAACACAGGAGAATATAACAGAGTTAACAGAGAGACTGACAACACAGGAGAATATAACAGAGTTAACAGCAGAGACTGACAACACAGGAGAATATAACAGAGTTAACAGCAGAGACTGACAACACAGGAGAATATAACAGAGTTAACAGCAGAGACTGACAACACAGGAGAATATAACAGAGTTAACAAGAGAGAGACTGACAACACAGGAGAATATAACAGGGTTAACAAGAGAGAGACTGACAACACAGGAGAATATAACAGAGTTGACAAGAGAGACTGACAACACAGGAGAATATAACAGGGTTAAACAAGAGAGAGACTGACAACACAGGAGAATATAACAGGGTTAACAACAGAGAGACTGACAACACAGGAGAATATAACAGGGTTAACAGAGAGACTGACAACACAGGAGAATATAACAGGGTTAACAGAGAGACTGACAACACAGGAGAATATAACAGAGAGACTGACAACACAGGATAATATAAGAGAGTTAGATCCACATTAAACACAACACAGGAAACTCAGTCCAAAACAGATCAGCACATAGCCTCTCTGCATGGGGGTAAAAGGGAACTGTTGACCCAGGGTTTTGTCATGCCCTGGTCTAAGTATTTTGTGTTTTTTCTTCATGTATTGGGTCAGGCCAGGGTGTGGCATGGAGTTTTTGTATTGTGGTGTGTTTTGTCTTGGGGTTTTGGTGTGTAGATATTTGGGATTGTAGCTAGTGGGGTTTTCTAGCAAAGTCTATGGCTGTCTGGAGTGATTCTCAATCAGAGGCAGGTGCTTATCGTTGTCTCTGATTGGGAACCATATTTAGGCAGCCATATTCTTTGAGTTTGTCCTATTTGTCTTGATGTCCTTGTTTATGTTAGTTGACACAAGTATAGGCTGCTTTCATTTCGTTTATTTGTTTTTGTAGTGTTCGTGTTTAGTTCGCGTTTTACGTTTGTCTAATAAACATGGATCGCAATCGACACGCTGCAGTTTGGTCCGACTCTCCTTCATCACCACTAGAAAGCCGTAACAGGTTTAGAGTATTCCCTCAGCAGTAGAAGGTGACCCAGGGTTTAGAGTATTCCCTCAGCAGTAGAAGGTGACCCAGGGTTTAGAGTATTCCCTCAGCAGTAGAAGGTGACTGTTGACCCAGGGTTTAGAGTACTCCCTCAGCAGTAGAAGGTGACTGTTGACCCAGGGTTTAGAGTATTCCCTCAGCAGTAGAAGGTGACCCAGGGTTTAGAGTATTCCCTCAGCAGTAGAAGGTGACCGTTGACCCAGGGTTTAGAGTATTCCCTCAGCAGTAGAAGGTGACCCAGGGTTTAGAGTATTCCCTCAGCAGTAGAAGGTGACCCAGGGTTTAGAGTATTCCCTCAGCAGTAGAAGGTGACCCAGGGTTTAGAGTATTCCCTCAGCAGTAGAAGGTGACTGTTGACCCAGGGTTTAGAGTATTCCCTCAGCAGTAGAAGGTGACCCAGGGTTTAGAGTATTCCCTCAGCAGTAGAAGGTGACCCAGGGTTTAGAGTATTCCCTCAGCAGTAGAAGGTGACTGGTGACCCAGGGTTTAGAGTATTCCCTCAGCAGTAGAAGGTGACTGGTGACCCAGGGTTTAGAGTATTCCCTCAGCAGTAGAAGGTGACTGGTGACCCAGGGTTTAGAGTATTCCCTCAGCAGTAGAAGGTGACTGGTGACCCAGGGTTTAGAGTATTCCCTCAGCAGTAGAAGGTGACTGTTGACCCAGGGTTTAGAGTATTCCCTCACCAGTAGAAGGTGACAGCACAGACAGTGTATCAGAAGGTGCCTATTAAAGAGTCCTGTCTCACCAGTAGAAGTGGATGGCACAGACAGGCAGACAGCAGCCAAACATGTCCACCACCTTCATAGGCAGGTCCAGACCACTGGACGACTTATGGAGACAAACACCCAGATCTGCTGAGCCTGGGACAGGGAGAACATACAGAACATCAGTACACACACACACACACACACGCAGAGCCTGGGACAGGGAGAACACACTAACCTAGCAGAACAGGGTAGTCCTCTGCCTCCAGCCATGGAGTACAGACCTGCTGAGCCTGGGACAGAGAGAACACACTAACCTAGCAGAACAGGGTAGTCCTCTGTCTCCAGCCATGGAGTACAGACCTGCTGAGCCTGGGACAGGGAGAACACACTAACCTAGCAGAACAGGGTAGTCCTCTGTCTCCAGCCATGGAGTACAGACCTGCTGAGCCTGGGACAGGGACAACACACTAACCTAGCAGAACAGGGTAGTCCTCTGCTTCCAGCCATGGAGTACAGATCTTCACGTGCTCAAAGCTCAGGGTGTCGATCAGCTTCCTGTAGTGGTCCTTCTGAGGACCCTTACCTGGTCTCACACACACACACACAGGGAATTGAAACAACACGTATCTAGGGTTAACAGTATAGGACCGACAACAATTGTAAAGGTTTTTCCTCAGTTGGTTTAATCTAGCAACAACAGGTTAGTTGATAATGTCATTGTTTTGTGAGGATTCTCAATCAAATCACATTTATTCATAAGGCCCCTTTTTACATCAGCATTTGACACAAATGCTGGCAGCTCAATTATATTTTGCCCTATTATTGGATCTGATTGGTCAAAAGACTTGATCTGATTGGTTAAAAGACTTGATCTGATTGGTCAAAAGAGTTCATCTGATTGGTCAAAAGACTTCATCTGATTGGTCAAAAGACTTCATCTGATTGGTCAAAAGACTTCATCTGATTGGTCAAAAGACTTCATCTGATTGGTCAAAAGACTTCATCTGATTGGTCAAAAGACTTCATCTGATTGGTCAAAAGACTTCATCTGATTGGTCAAAAGACTTCATCTGATTGGTCAAAAGACTTCATCTGATTGGTCAAAAGACTTCATCTGATTGGTCAAAAGACTTCATCTGATTGGTCAAAAGACTTCATCTGATTGGTCAAAAGACTTCATCTGATTGGTCAAAAGACTTCATCTGATTGGTCAAAAGACCAAATCAGACGCAGCATGTCAAAGTCCTTTACTGTAATCCGGCCTGGACCATAAAGACATGCAGTATACTGTCAACACTATAGTTACCTGTGATGACACAGACCTGCAGTACACTGTCAACACTATAGTTACCTGTGATGACACAGACCTGCAGTACACTGTCAACACTATAGTTACCTGTGATGACACAGACATGCAGTACACTGTCAACACTATAGTTACCTGGACCATAAAGACCTGCAGTACACTGTCAACCCTATAGTTACCTGTGATGACACAGACCTGCAGTACACTGTCAACACTATAGTTACCTGTGATGACACAGACCTGCAGTACACTGTCAACACTATAGTTACCTGTGATGACACAGACATGCAGTACACTGTCAACACTATAGTTACCTGTGATGACACAGACCTGCAGTACACTGTCAACACTATAGTTACCTGTAATGACACAGACCTGCAGCATATCACTGTCAACACTATAGTTACCTGTGATGACACAGACCTGCAGTACACTGTCAACACTATAGTTACCTGTGATGACACAGACATGCAGACACTGTCAACACTATAGTTACCTGGACCATAAAGACCTGCAGTACACTGTCAACCCTATAGTTACCTGTGATGACACAGACCTGCAGTACACTGTCAACACTATAGTTACCTGTGATGACACAGACCTGCAGTACACTGTCAACACTATAGTTACCTGTGATGACACAGACATGCAGTACACTGTCAACACTATAGTTACCTGTGATGACACAGACCTGCAGTACACTGTCAACACTATAGTTACCTGTGATGACACAGACCTGCAGTACACTGTCAACACTATAGTTACCTGTGACCACACACACCTGCAGCAGTACACTGTCAAAACTATAGTTACCTGTGACCACACACACCTGCAGCAGTACACTGTCAACACTATAGTTACCTGTGATGACACAGACCTGCAGCATTACACTGTCAACACTATAGTTACCTGTGATGACACAGACCTGCAGCATTACACTGTCAACACTATAGTTACCTGTGATGACACAGACCTGCAGCATTACACTGTCAACACTATAGTTACCTGTGATGACACAGACCAGCAGTACACTGTCAACACTATAGTTACCTGTGATGACACAGACCTGCAGTACACTGTCAACACTATAGTTACCTGTAATGACACAGACCTGCAGCATTACACTGTCAACACTATAGTTACCTGTGATGACACAGACCTGCAGCATTACACTGTCAACACTATAGTTACCTGTGATGACACAGACCTGCAGCATTACACTGTCAACACTATAGTTACCTGTGATGACACAGACCTGCAGCAATACACTGTCAACACTATAGTTACCTGTGATGACACAGACATGCAGTACACTGTCAACACTATAGTTACCTGGACCATAAAGACCTGCAGTACACTGTCAACCCTATAGTTACCTGTGATGACACAGACCTGCAGTACACTGTCAACACTATAGTTACCTGTGATGACACAGACCTGCAGTACACTGTCAACACTATAGTTACCTGTGATGACACAGACATGCAGTACACTGTCAACACTATAGTTACCTGTGATGACACAGACCTGCAGTACACTGTCAACACTATAGTTACCTGTAATGACACAGACCTGCAGCATTACACTGTCAACACTATAGTTACCTGTGATGACACAGACCTGCAGTACACTGTCAACACTATAGTTACCTGTGACCACACACACCTGCAGCAGTACACTGTCAAAACTATAGTTACCTGTGACCACACACACCTGCAGCAGTACACTGTCAACACTATAGTTACCTGTGATGACACAGACCTGCAGTACACTGTCAACACTGTAGTTACCTGGACCATAAAGACCTGCAGTACACTGTCAACACTATAGTTACCTGTAATGACACAGACCTGCAGCATTACACTGTCAACACTATAGTTACCTGTGATGACACAGACCTGCAGCATTACACTGTCAACACTATAGTTACCTGTGATGACACAGACCAGCAGTACACTGTCAACACTATAGTTACCTGTGATGACACAGACCAGCAGTACACTGTCAACACTATAGTTACCTGTGATGACACAGACCTGCAGCAATACACTGTCAACACTATAGTTACCTGTAATGACACAGACCTGCAGTACACTGTCAACACTTTAGTTACCTGTGATGACACAGACCTGCAGCATTACACTGTCAACACTATAGTTACCTGTGATGACACAGACCTGCAGCATCACACTGTCAACACTATAGTTACCTGTGATGACACAGACCTGCAGCAATACACTGTCAACACTATAGTTACCTGTGATGACACAGACCAGTGAGGGAAGAGAGGCTCCTGCTTCCACAAACCCCTCGTAGTCTGGTAGAGAAAACACACAAGGTTAATACAAGGGCTTGTATCCCAAACAGCACCCTACTCCCCATGTAGTGCACTACCTTTTGACCAGAGCCCCATGGGCCCTAAGAGGACACCACTGAGAGGTCTCTTTCCTTTCTCTCTTAGAATCACTGATAAGACATGATTGGGAGGGAGGGAGGGAGGGAGGGAGGGAGGGAGGGAGGGAGGGAGGGAGGGAGGGAGGGAGGGAGGGAGGGAGGGAGGGAGGGAGGGAGGGAGGAAGGATGGATGGATGGGTGGGTGGGAGGAAGGATGGATGGATGGATGGAAGGAAGGAAGGATGGATGGATGGATGGATGGGTGGGTGGGAGGAAGGAAGGAAGGAAGGAAGGATGGATGGATGGGTGGGTGGGAGGAAGGATGGATGGATGGGAGGAAGGATGGATGGATGGATGGGTGGGAGGAAGGATGGATGGATGGATGTGAGGAAGGATGGATGGGAGGAAGGATGGATGGATGGGAGGATAGATGGATGGGAGGATAGATGGATGGGAGGAAGGATGGGAGGGAGGATGGATGGGAGGGAGGATGGGAGGGAGGATGGATGGATGGATGGGAGGATGGATGGATGGATGGGAGGGAGGAAGGATGGATGGGAGGAAGGATGGGAGGGAGGATGGATGGGAGGAAGGATGGATGGGAGGGAGGATGGATGGATGGGAGGGAGGGAGGATGGGAGGGAGGATGGATGGGAGGGAGGATGGGAGGGAGGATGGATGGGAGGGAGGATGGATGGGAGGGAGGGAGGATGGGAGGGAGGGAGGATGGGAGGGAGGATGGATGGGAGGGAGGATGGATGGGAGGGAGGATGGGAGGGAGGGAGGATGGGAGGGAGGATGAATGGATGGGAGGGAGGAAGGATGGGAGGATGGATGGATGGGAGGGGGGATGCTCTTTAAAATGGGGCCCAACTGGTAATGATTACCTTCCAGAGCCTTCAGCAGAATGGAGAAGTCCTCATCCTCTGTTGAACACAGACAGGGGAAACAGTGAGACACCCTAACAAGTGTTTACATCTGACAGCTGTGTGTACTTACGTTGTACCACATGTCAACTAAACACATAAAATACAATCCTGGCTCTAACACAGGAAAACTCTAGCCTGATCCCTGACCTGACTCCAAACAGAATATAACCTGGCTCTAACACAGGAAACCTCTAGCCTGATCCCTGACCTGACTCCAAACAGAATGTAATCCCCATCCTGACCTGACTCCAAACAGAATATAACCTGGCTCTAACACAGGAAACCTCTAGTCTGACCCCCATCCTGACCTGACTCCAAACAGAATATAACCTGGCTCTAACACAGGAAACCTCTAGTCTGACCCCCATCCTGACCTGACTCCAAACAGAATATAACCTGGCTCTAACACAGGAAACCTCTAGTCTGATCCCCATCCTGACCTGACTCCAAACAGAATATAACCTGGCTCTAACACAGAAAACCTCTAGTCTGACCCCCATCCTGACCTGACTCCAAACAGAATATAACCTGGCTCTAGTCTGATCCCCATCCTGACCTGATTCCAAACATAATGTAATCTGGCTCTAGTCTGATCCCCATCCTGACCTGACTCCAAACAGAATATAATCCCCATCCTGACCTGACTCCAAACAGAATATAATCCCCATCCTGACCTGACTCCAAACAGAATATAATCCCCATCCTGACCTGACTCCAAACAGAATATAATCCCCATCCTGACCTGACTCCAAACAGAATATAATCCCCATCCTGACCTGATTCCAAACAGAATATAATCCCCATCCTGACCTGATTCCAAACAGAATGTAATCTGTCTCTAATCTGATCCCCATCCTGACCTGACTCCAAACAGAATATAATCCCCATCCTGACCTGACTCCAAACAGAATATAATCCCCATCCTGACCTGATTCCAAACAGAATGTAATCTGTCTCTAATCTGATCCCCATCCTGACCTGACTCCAAACAGAATATAATCCCCACCCTGACCTGACTCCAAACAGAATGTAACCTGGCTCTAGTCTGATCCCCATCCTGACCTGATTCCAAACAGAATGTAATCTGGCTCTAGTCTGATCCCCATCCTGACCTGACTCCAAACAGAATATAATCCCCATCCTGACCTGACTCCAAACAGAATATAATCCCCATCCTGACCTGACTCCAAACAGAATGTAATCCCCATCCTGACCTGATTCCAAACAGAATGTAATCTGGCTCTAGTCTGATCCCCATCCTGACCTGACTCCACACAGAATGTAATCTGGAGCGATCAGGATGTTTGGACGAGGCTAGAACTGCTCTCGAGGTAAGAAAAACAATTAAGATTGGGGTAAAAATCCAGAAAAACTTCCCATTTAAACTGAATAAAATGCAGAGTCTCCTGCTGCGTACGAAATGGCACCCTATTCCCAACTTTTGACCAGAGCCCTATGGAGAATAGGGTGCCATTTGGGACTCAAACTGTGCCTGTGGGGTACTGACCGGTCCAGCTGGTGCTGCTGATCAGTAGGGCAGGTCGACCTGAGGTCAAAGTCACAGAAAGGTCACTGGGGTCACGACATGAAAACGCTGTTCTCTCTGTCTCATCACCAGGGCGCTCACCACTGTAACAGACACAGGGGTTATAACATGTGTTATAACATGTCTATGATCGTGTAATATATATATATTTTTATGATAGTTCTTTATCTCTCCAATATAAACAGAAACACAGGGGTTATAACATGCGTTATGACATGTCTGTTAAATGTATTTGATAGAGTAATGACATTATAATAACTGTTCCTTATACTGTTAAAAGGCAAAGAAGGCAGCCCAAGACCGGCAACGTTGGATAACTGTAGTACAGGCCCTGTGTTCCTCCAGAACCAAGAGGATAACTATAGTACAGGCCCTGTGTTCCTCCAGAACCAAGAGGATAACTATAGTACAGGCCCTGTGTTCCTCCAGAACCAAGAGGACAACTGTAGTACAGGCCCTGTGTTCCTCCAGAACCAAGAGGATAACTATAGTACAGGCCCTGTGTTCCTCCAGAACCAAGAGGATAACTATAGTACAGACCCTGTGTTCCTCCAGAACCAAGACGATAACTATAGTACAGGCCCTGTGTTCCTCCAGAACCAAGAGGACAACTATAGTACAGGCCCTGTGTTCCTCCAGAACCAAGAGGACAACTGTAGTACAGGCCCTGTGTTCCTCCAAGAACCAAGAGGATAACTGTAGTACAGGCCCTGTGTTCCTCCAGAACCAAGAGGATAACTATAGTACAGGCCCTGTGTTCCTCCAGAACCAAGAGGATAACTATAGTACAGGCCCTGTGTTCCTCCAGAACCAAGAGGACAACTGTAGTACAGGCCCTGTGTTCCTCCAGAACCAAGAGGATAACTGTAGTACAAGCCCTGTGTTCCTCCAGAAAGAGGATAACTGTAGTACAGGCCCTGTGTTCCTCCAGAACCAAGAGGATAACTATAGTACAGGCCCTGTGTTCCTCCAGAACCAAGAGGATAACTGTAGTACAGGCCCTGTGTTCCTCCAGAACCAAGAGGATAACTATAGTACAGGCCCTGTGTTCCTCCAGAACCAAGAGGATAACTGTAGTACAGGCCCTGTGTTCCTCCAAGAACCAAGAGGATAACTATAGTACAGGCCCTGTGTTCCTCCAGAACCAAGAGGATAACTATAGTACAGGCCCTGTGTTCCTCCAGAACCAAGAGGATAACTATAGTACAGGCCCTGTGTTCCTCCAGAACCAAGAGGATAACTATAGTACAGGCCCTGTGTTCCTCCAGAACCAAGAGGATAACTGTAGTACAGGCCCTGTGTTCCTCCAAGAACCAAGAGGATAACTATAGTACAGGCCCTGTGTTCCTCCAGAACCAAGAGGATAACTATAGTACAGGCCCTGTGTTCCTCCAGAACCAAGAGGATAACTGTAGTACAGGCCCTGTGTTCCTCCAAGAACCAAGAGGATAACTATAGTACAGGCCATGTGTTCCAGCAGAACAAAGAGGATAACTATAGTACAGGCCCTGTGTTCCAGCAGAACCAAGAGGATAACTATAGTACAGGCCTTGTGTTCCTCTAGAACCAAGAGGATAACTATAGTACAGGCCCTGTGTTCCTCCAAGAACCAATAGGAAAACTTTAGTGAGGGATAGTCTTGGCCAGCCTCATCAACAGACTATACTGGACTCACCAGACCCGGAACTGAGGAATTGTCTTGGCCAGCCTCATGAACAGCTGGTGCTTTAGGTCTACTGAAGTCTCCTTGAAGATAGCAGGTGGCTTGTCATACAATGTGGTCGCCCTATAGGAGGAGGATAAGACAGGTGGCTTGTCATACAATGTGGTCGCCCTATAGGACGAGGATAAGACAGGTGGCTTGTCATACCATGTGGTCGCCCTATAGGAGGAGGATAAGACAGGTGGCTTGTCATACAATGTGGTCGCCCTATAGGAGGAGAATAAGACAGGTGGCTTGTCACACAATGTGGTCGCCCTATAGGAGGAGGATAAGGCAGGTGGCTTGTCATACCATGTGGTCGCCCTATAGGAGGATAAGACAGGTGGCTTGTCATGTGGTCGCCCTATAGGAGGATAAGACAGGTGGCTTGTCACATAATGTGGTCGCCCTATAGGAGGAGGATAAGACAGGTGGCTTGTCATACAATGTGGTCGCCCTATAGGAGGAGAATAAGACAGGTGGCTTGTCACACAATGTGGTCGCCCTATAGGAGGAGGATAAGACAGGTGGCTTGTCATACAATGTGGTCGCCCTATAGGAGGATAAGACAGGTGGCTTGTCATACAATGTGGTCGCCCTATAGGAGGATAAGACAGGTGGCTTGTTATACAATGTGGTCGCCCTATAGGAGGATAAGACAGGTGGCTTGTCATACAATGTGGTCGCCCTATAGGAGGAGGATAAGACAGGTGGCTTGTCACACAATGTAGTCGCCCTATAGGAGGAGGATAAGGCAGGTGGCTTGTCATACAATGTGGTCGCCCTATAGGAGGATAAGACAGGTGGCTTGTCATACAATGTGGTCGCCCTATAGGAGGATAAGACAGGTGGCTTGTCATACAATGTGGTCGCCCTATAGGAGGAGGATAAGACAGGTGGCTTGTCACACAATGTAGTCGCCCTATAGGAGGAGGATAAGGCAGGTGGTTTGTCATACAATCCCTATAGGGATTAGGGATTAGTCATGACCAAGGGGTTAGTCAAGGCCAAGGGGTTAGTCATGACCAAGGGGTTAGTCATGACCAAGGGGAAGAGATACGGATAGGGGGGATAGATTCAGACTCCCCACTGCATCTGTCTGTCCCTCCGTCCGTCTATCTGTGTCTCTCCGTACGTCTATCTATCTGTCCGTCTATCTGTCTGTCTGTACGTCTGTCTCTCCGTCCGTCTATCTGTCTGTACGTCTGTCTGTCTGTCTGTCTCTCCGTCCGTCTATCTGTCTGTACGTCTGTCTGTCTGTCTCTCCGTCCGTCTATCTATCTCTCCGTCCGTCTATCTGTGTCTATCTGTCTCCCCGTCCGTCTATCTGTCTGTACGTCTGTCTATCTGTCTGTACGTCTGTCTGTCTGTCTCTCCGTCCGTCTATCTATCTCCCCGTCCGTCTATCTGTGTCTGTCTGTACGTCTGTCTATCTGTGTCTGTCGTTCCGCCCGTCTATCGATGTCTGTCTGTACGTCTGTCTATCTACGGATGGATTGATTGACAGACGGATGTTGAAAGGAAAACAATCCTTACCTGATGTTCCAGTTGTTCTGGAGGTCTTTCTTCATAGCGTTGGTGACACAAAGGTTATGGCTGGAGAGTCGCCCAAACAACTGCTCATACCTGCCAGAGACAGGAACATGGGTCCTATTCATTAATGCACACCGTAGCTAAACAGTCTGCAACAATTTCTTGGGACAAATTCAGGTAGGTCCCTCCCTGATCTGTCCGTTTAGTTCCCAACTGAAGAAGACCATGTTCATGCAAAGCTGTAGATACATTCAGAAAGTATTCAGACCCCTTGACTTTTTCCACATTTGTTACAGAGATGGTTGTCCTTCTGGAAGGGTGTCCCCTTTCCACAGAGGAACTCTAGAGCTCTGTCAGAGTGACCATCGCGTTTCTTGGTCACCTCGATGACCAGGGCCCTTCTCCCCTGATTGCTCAGTTTGGTCGTGTGTCCAGCTCTAGGAAGAATTTTGGTTGTTCCAAACTTCTTCCACTAAAGAATGATGGAGGCCACTGTGGTCTCGGGAACCTTCAATGCTGCAGACATGGTACCCTTCCCCAGATCTGTGCCTCGACACAATCATGTCTCAGAGCTCTACGGACATGCTCGGACATGCACTGTCAACTGTAGGACTTTGTATAGACAGGTTTGTGCCTTTCCAAATCATGTCCAATCAATTGAATTTACCACAGGTGGACTCCAATCAAGTTGTAGAAACATCTCAAGGATGATCAATGGAAACAGGATGCACCTGATCTAAAATTGAAGTCTCATAGCAAAGGGTCTGAATACTTATGTAAATACATTTTGTTTGTTTGTACATTTTGCAACGTTTTCCCAAAAACTATTTTTGCTTTGTCATTTTGGGGTATTGTGATGTCATTATGGGGTATTGTGATGTCATTATGGGGTATTGTGATGCCATTATGGGGTATTGTCATGTCATTATGGGGTATTGTGATGTCATTATGGGGTATTGGATGTCATTATGGGGTATTGTCATGTCATTATGGGGTATTGTCATGTCATTATGGGGTATTGTGATGTCATTATGGGGTATTGTGATGTCATTATGGGGTATTGTGATGCCATTATGGGGTATTGTCATGTCATTATGGGGTATTGTGATGTCATTATGGGGTATTGGATGTCATTATGGGGTATTGTCATGTCATTATGGGGTATTGTCATGTCATTATGGGGTATTGTGATGTCATTATGGGGTATTGTGATGTCATTATGGGGTATTGTGATGTCATTATGGGGTATTGGATGTCATTATGGGGTATTGTCATGTCATTATGGGGTATTGTGATGTCATTATGGGATATTGTGATGTCATTATGGGGTATTGTGATGTCATTATGGGGTATTGTGATGCCATTATGGGGTATTGTCATGTCATTATGGGGTATTGTCATGTCATTATGGGGTATTGTGATGTCATTATGGGGTATTGTGATGTCATTATGGGGTATTGTGTGTAGATTGAAGAGGATTTTTGTTTATTTAATCCATTTTATAATAAGCCTGTAATGTAACAAAATGTGGAGAAGGGGTCTGAATACTTTCCGAATGCACTGTATTGAATAGGGATCTATTTGAGACTCAGCCATGGTGATGTTACTGACCACTGTGCCAGCCTGACAATGGGGTGGTCCGGGCCGTGTGAGAGGGCCATGATGGTGTAGCCGTAGTTGTGCCAGTCAATGATGAACCTGGATCCTCTCAGACCACACACCAGCCACGTCACCACTATACTGGGCAGTCCTGGAGGATTCTGGGGGAGGAAGAGGTCAATAACACACCAGCCACGTCACCACTATACTGGGCAGTTCTGGAGGATTCTGGGGGAGGAAGAGGTCAATAACATACCAGCCACGTCACCACTATACTGGGCAGTCCTGGAGGATTCTGGGGGAGGAAGAGGTCAATAACACACCAGCCACGTCACCACTATACTGGGCAGTCCTGGAGGATTCTGGGGGAGGAAGAGGTCAATAACACACCAGCCACGTCACCACTATACTGGGCAGTCCTGGAGGATTCTGGGGGAGGAAGAGGTCAATAACACACCAGCCATGTCACCACTATACTGGGCAGTTCTGGAGGATTCTGGGGGAGGAAGAGGTCAATAACACACCAGCCACGTCACCACTATACTGGGCAGTCCTGGAGGATTCTGGGGGAGGAGGCAAGTACAACTGAACAGAATAGAATAAGAATAGAAGTAGAATATAATTTAAAGAAGTAGAATAGAACACAATAGAACAGAATAGAATGAATAGAATAAGAATAGAATTAGAATAGAACACAATAGAACAGAATAGAATGAATAGAATAAGAATAGAATTAGAATAGAACACAATAGAACAGAATAGAATGAATAGAATAAGAATAGAAGTAGAATAGAATTTAAAGAAGTAGAATAGAACACAATAGAACAGAATAGAATAGAATGACAGATCAGGTCCTTAATAAACACTATTAAAACCAACATTAAATTCACCCTTTACTAAAGCAAAACACATTAACAGGATCCTAACAGTTGTTTTGGGGGAAATAACAGTTGTTATCTGTAGATGTCTCAGGACACAAACAGGATCCTAACAGTTGTTTGGGGGGAAATCACAGCAGTATCTGTAGATGTCTCAGGACACAAACAGGATCCTAACAGTTGTTTGGGGGGAAATCACAGCAGTATCTGTAGATGTCTCAGGACACAAACAGGATCCTAACAGTTGTTTTGGGGGAAATCACAGCAGTATCTGTAGATGTCTCAGGACATATGACATGATAGGTTACAGAACAGAACAGAATAAATGAAAGTTCACAGGTTTTTCTGCAAGTTCGTACAGTCAATAAGTAGGAATGTTTACATTATGTTTATGGTATTGTAGTAGAAACACCTGCATGAGAATATAGAACACACACACACACACACACACACACACACACACACACACACACACACACACACACACACACACACACACACACAGCAGAGTGTATTGTAGAACTATACCTGCATGAGAATATAGAACACACACACACACAGCAGAGTGTATTGTAGAACTATACCTGCATGAGAATATAGAACACACACACACAGCAGAGTGTATTGTAGTAGAAACACCTGCATGAGAATATAGAACACACACACACACAGCAGAGTGTATTGTAGAACTATACCTGCATGAGAATATAGAACACACACACACACAGCAGAGTGTATTGTAGAACTATACCTGCATGACAATATAGGACACACACACACACACACACACACACACACACACACACACACACACACACACACACACACACACAGCAGAGTGTATTGTAGAACTATACCTGCATGAGAATATAGGACACACACACACACACACACACACACACACACACACACACACACACACACACACAGCAGAGTGTATTGTAGAACTATACCTGCATGAGAATATAGAACACACACACACACACACACAGCAGAGTGTATTGTAGAACTATACCTGCATGAGAATATAGGACACACACACACACACACACACACACACAGCAGAGTGTATTGTAGAACTATACCTGCATGAGAATATAGAACACACACACACACACACACACACACACAGCAGAGTGTATTGTAGAACTATACCTGCATGAGAATATAGAACACACACACACACACACACAGCAGAGTGTATTGTAGAACTATACCTGCATGAGAATATAGAACACACACACACACACACACACACACAGCAGAGTGTATTGTAGAACTATACCTGCATGAGAATATAGAACACACACACACACACACACACAGCAGAGTGTATTGTAGAACTATACCTGCATGAGAATATAGAACACACACACACACACACACAGCAGAGTGTATTGTAGAACTATACCTGCATGAGAATATAGGACACACACACACACACACACAGCAGAGTGTATTGTAGAACTATACCTGCATGACAATATAGGACACACACACACAGCAGAGTGTATTGTAGAACTATACCTGCATGAGAATATAGAACACACACACACACACACACAGCAGAGTGTATTGTAGAACTATACCTGCATGACAATATAGGACACACACACACACACACACACACACACACACACACACACACACACACACACACACACACACACACACACACACACACAGCAGAGTGTATTGTAGAACTATACCTGCATGACAATATAGGACACACACACACACACACACACACACACACACACACACACACACACACACACACACACACACACACACACACACACACAGCAGAGTGTATTGTAGAACTATACCTGCATGACAATATAGAACACACACACACACACACACACACACACAGCAGAGTGTATTGTAGAACTATACCTGCATGACAATATAGAACACACACACACACACACACACACACACACACACACACACACACACACACACACACACACAGCAGAGTGTATTGTAGAACTATACCTGCATGACAATATAGAACACACACACACACAGCAGTGTGTATTGTAGAACTATACCTGCATGAGAATATAGGACACACACACACACACACACACACACAGCAGAGTGTATTGTAGAACTATACCTGCATGAGAATATAGGACACACACACACACACACACACACACACACAGCAGAGTGTATTGTAGAACTATACCTGCATGAGAATATAGGACACACACACACACACAGCAGAGTGTATTGTAGAACTATACCTGCATGAGAATATAGGACACACACACACACACACACACACACAGCAGAGTGTATTGTAGAACTATACCTGCATGAGAATATAGGACACACACACAGCAGAGTGTATTGTAGAACTATACCTGCATGAGAATATAGGACACACACACACAGCAGAGTGTATTGTAGAACTATACCTGCATGAGAATATAGGACACACACACAGCAGAGTGTATTGTAGAACTATACCTGCATGAGAATATAGGACACACACACACAGCAGAGTGTATTGTAGAACTATACCTGCATGAGAATATGGGACTGGACATCAGTCTTCAATAACACCAGGAGAAGCTGCAGGGACTGGAGAATCACCTTGGTAACATAGCTCACCATCCTAGGACCCACTGGAAACAGACAGACAGATGGATTTTCGTCTCAGTGCTCTCTGGTAGTGGCTCTCAGAACCAGGCTATATTATGGCATAGATTCAAGACCTAACTACTGTTATACAACCAGTGATTAGTAATGGAATGAATAAATATACAGTAATATAGTATGCATATACAGTAATATAGTATAAATATACAGTAATATAGTATAAATATACAGTAATATAGTATACATATACAGTAATATAGTGTACATATACAGTAATATAGTATACATATACAGTGATATAGTATAAATATACAGTAATATAGTGTACATATACAGTAATATAGTATACATATACAGTGATATAGTATACATATACAGTAATATAGTATACATATACAGTAATATAGTATACATATACAGTAATATAGTATACATATACAGTAATATAGTATACATATACAGTAATATAGTATACATATACAGTGATATAGTATACATATATGGTATCAATAAATATATGGTAATATGGTATAAATATATGGTAATATGGTATTAATATACGGTAATATGGTATTAATATATGGTAATATGGTATTAATATATGGTAATATGGTATTAATATATGGTAATATGGTATAAATATACGGTCATGGTAATTGTTGTAAACTCCTTTCCAGATCAGTTCCAGTACCTTGGAGTCCTTTAAGTTCTGTGATTGGGATGATTGTGATCCTCTCATCTCCAATCACATCCTGATGAGGCTTGGTACCTGACAATAACCACAACATGTTGTCACAGTAGAGAAGAAGAGTCAGAAGGGCTCGAGTTGGCAAGAGCAGAAACAAATCTGGGACCCGGCTAGCAGGGAGACCACAAATTAAATTATAGCTCCATGCTTATTTGTACATATAACACAATCAATCTATTCATTTACCAGGGAATCCAACAAACGTTACGCTGTATCCGTGTTTGCTGAGTGAAAGGGCATGGTACTGCATGCGAGGGCTGCGTCCGATATCCCCCAGAACCAGCACACATACACGCCGCTCCGTCAACGCGTCTCTTCTCCGTAACTTCCGCAATAACTGGGACACCAACACGGCAGTAACAGTAACGGAGACCAGTGTCCATAGTGCATTTAAAGTGGTCAGGTAAAACCCTGCCAGTAACGCGAAACCTATCAGTGAAATTGTCACTAGAGTCATAGATTCACCGGCATCCGCCATGTTTGTTGTGACTGATGACGTGTCTCAGTGTGACGTGACGGGGGAGGAGGGGTTCAACTAGGATTTAAAGGTACCGTGCACCTACGGTGTAATCATTAGACCAAACATTTGTTCAACTAAAACGACAGTCTCTAATGCACAAAATCAGGTACCCCCTCCCCTCCTCGTTACGTTCCGTTTGCTTCCTTTTAAGAAATGTTTTCCCATAGAATTGTATTTTACATTTCGGGACTCGTGCCGCGTTCAAAACAACTGTGAATCTCCGACTTCCGACTTCAGTGCGTTCCTGACAACTTGGAACTCGTAAAAAAACGAGCTCTGACTGGTAAAATTCTATAGTTAAATGCAAAGAGCAACCATGTGTACATATTGACGTTTCCCAAGAGGGTTGTACATGGAACCCAAAATGGGGACAGTCGAATAACCTGTTTGAATACCTTTTTTCTAAAAGTGTAGCCGACCAGTGATGATTAATTACTGTAACTACAGAGATTCTATTAAACTACAGGTACTATAGAGACTCTATTAAACTACAGGTACTATAGAGACTCTATTAAACTACAGGTACTATAGAGACTCTATTAAACTACAGGTACTATAGAGATTCTATTAAACTACAGGTACTATGTAACTATATGACTGTAACTACAGACTACAGGTACTATGTAACTATATGACTGTAACTATAGAGATTATATTAAACTACAGGTACTATGTAACTATATGACTGTAACTACAGAGACTCTATTAAACTACAGGTACTATAGAGATTCTATTAAACTACCGGTACTATGTAACTATATGATTGTAACTACAGAGACTCTATTAAACTACAGGTACTATGTAACTATATGACTGTAACTACAGAGATTCTATTAAACTACAGGTACTATGTAACTATATGACTGTAACTACAGAGACTCTATTAAACTACAGGTACTATGTAACTATATGACTGTAATTACAGGTACTATGTAACTATATGACTGTAACTACAGAGATTATATTAAACTACAGGTACTATGTAACTATATGACTGTAACTATAGAGATTCTATTAAACTACAGGTACTATGTAACTATATCTCCCTCACCAACTTTTATCTCCCTCACCAACTTCAAACATCAGCTATCTGAGCAGCTAACCGATCGCTGCAGCTGTACATAGTCTATTGGTAAATAGCCCACCCTTTTCACCTACCTCATCCCCATACTGTTTTTATTTATTTACTTTTCTGCTCTTCTGCACACCAATATCTCTACCTGTACATGACCATCTGATCTAATCTGCAAAATTGTCATTATTTGCCTACCTCCTCATGCCTTTTGCACACATTGTATATAGACCCCCCCTTTGTTTTCTACTGTGTTATTGACTTGTTAATTGTTTACTCCATGTGTAACTCTTTGTTGTATGCTCACACTGCTATGCTTTATCTTGGCCAGGTCGCAGTTGCAAATGAGAACTTGTTCTCAACTAGCCTACCTGGTTAAATAAAGGTGTTCTCAACTAGCCTACCTGGTTAAATAAAGGTGAAATAAAAAAATAAAAAAAAATATGACTGTAACTACAGAGACTCTATTAAACTACAGGTACTATGTAACTATATGACTGTAACTACAGGTACTATGTAACTATATGACTGTAACTACAGAGATTCTATTAAACTACAGGTACTATGTAACTATATGATTGTAACTACAGAGACTCTATTAAACTACAGGTACTATAGAGATTCTATTAAACTACAGGTACTATGTAACTATATGACTGTAACTACAGAGATTCTATTAAACTACAGGTACTATGTAACTATATGACTGTAACTACAGAGATTCTATTAAACTACAGGTACTATGTAACTATATGACTGTAACTACAGAGACTCTATTAAACTACAGGTACTATGTAACTATATGACTGTAATTACAGGTACTATGTAACTATATGACTGTAACTACAGAGACTCTATTAAACTACAGGTACTATGTAACTATATGACTGTAACTATAGAGACTCTATTAAACTACAGGTACTATGTAACTATATGACTGTAATTACAGGTACTATGTAACTATATGACTGTAACTACAGAGACTCTATTAAACTACAGGTACTATGTAACTATATGACTGTAACTACAGAGACTCTATTAAACTACAGGTACTATAGAGATTCTATTAAACTACAGGTACTATAGAGATTCTATTAAACTACAGGTACTATAGAGATTCTATTAAACTACAGGTACTATGTAACTATATGACTGTAACTACAGGTACTATGTAACTATATGACTGTAACTACAGAGATTCTATTAAACTACAGGTACTATGTAACTATATGACTGTAACTACAGAGACTCTATTAAACTACAGGTACTATGACTGTAACTACAGAGATTCTATTAAACTACAGGTACTATGTAACTATATGACTGTAACTACAGAGACTCTATTAAACTACAGGTACTATGACTGTAACTACAGAGATTCTATTAAACTACAGGTACTATGTAACTATATGACTGTAACTACAGAGATTCTATTAAACTACAGGTACTATGTAACTATATGACTGTAACTACAGAGATTCTATTAAACTACAGGTACTATGTAACTATATGACTGTAACTACAGAGATTCTATTAAACTACAGGTACTATGTAACTATATGACTGTAACTATAGAGATGATATTACACTACAGGTACTATGTAACTATATGACTGTAACTACAGGTACTATGTAACTACATGACTGTAACTACAGAGACTCTATTAAACTACCGGTACTATGTAACTATATGACTGTAACTACAGAGACTCTATTAAACTACAGGTACTACAGAGACTCTATTAAACTACAGGTACTATGTAACTATATGACTGTAACTACAGAGATTCTATTAAACTACAGTTACTATGACTGTAACTACAGAGACTCTATTAAACTACAGGTACTATGTAACTATATGACTGTAACTACAGAGACTCTATTAAACTACAGGTACTACAGAGACTCTATTAAACTACAGGTACTATAGAGATTCTATTAAACTCCCGGTACTATGTAACTATATGACTGTAACTACAGGTACTATGTAACTATATGACTGTAACTACAGAGATTCTATTAAACTACAGGTACTATGTAACTATATGACTGTAACTACAGAGACTCTATTAAACTACAGGTACTATAGAGATTCTATTAAACTACAGGTACTATGTAACTATATGACTGTAACTACAGAGATTCTATTAAACTAAAGGTACTATAGAGATTCTATTAAACTACAGGTACTATGTAACTATATGACTGTAACTACAGGTACTATGTAACTATATGACTGTAACTATAGAGATTCTATTAAACTACAGGTACTATGTAACTATATGACTGTAACTACAGGTACTATGTAACTATATGACTGTAACTATAGAGATTCTATTAAACTACAGGTACTATGTAACTATATGACTGTAACTACAGAGATTCTATTAAACTACAGGTACTATGTAACTATATGACTGTAACTACAGAGATTCTATTAAACTACATGTACTATGTAACTATATGACTGTAACTACAGAGATTCTATTAAACTACAGGTACTATAGAGATTCTATTAAACTACAGGTACTATGACTGTAACTACAGAGATTCTATTAAACTACCGGTACTATGTAACTATATGACTGTAACTACAGAGACTCTATTAAACTACAGGTACTATGACTGTAACTACAGAGATTCTATTAAACTACAGGTACTATAGAGACTATATTAAACTACAGGTACTATGTAACTATATGACTGTAACTATAGAGATTCTATTAAACTACAGGTACTATGTAACTATATGACTGTAACTACAGAGATTCTATTAAACTACAGGTACTATGACTGTAACTACAGAGATTCTATTAAACTACAGGTACTATGTAACTATATGACTGTAACTACAGGTACTATGTAACTATATGACTGTAACTACAGAGATTCTATTAAACTACAGGTACTATGTAACTATATGACTGTAACTATAGAGATTCTATTAAACTACATGTACTATGTAACTATATGACTGTAACTACAGAGATTCTATTAAACTACAGTTACTATGACTGTAACTACAGAGACTCTATTAAACTACAGGTACTATGTAACTATATGACTGTAACTACAGAGACTCTATTAAACTACAGGTACTATGACTGTAACTACAGAGATTCTATTAAACTACAGGTACTATGTAACTATATGACTGTAACTACAGGTACTATGTAACTATATGACTGTAACTACAGAGATTCTATTAAACTACAGGTACTATAGAGACTATATTAAACTACAGGTACTATGTAACTATATGACTGTAACTATAGAGATTCTATTAAACTACAGGTACTATGTAACTATATGACTGTAACTACAGAGATTCTATTAAACTACAGGTACTATGACTGTAACTACAGAGATTCTATTAAACTACAGGTACTATGTAACTATATGACTGTAACTACAGGTACTATGTAACTATATGACTGTAACTACAGAGATTCTATTAAACTACAGGTACTATGTAACTATATGACTGTAACTACAGAGACTCTATTAAACTACAGGTACTACAGAGACTCTATTAAACTACAGGTACTACAGAGACTCTATTAAACTACAGGTACTATGTAACTATATGACTGTAACTATAGAGATTATATTAAACTACAGGTACTATGTAACTATATGACTGTAACTACAGAGATTCTATTAAACTACTGGTACTATGTAACTATATGACTGTAACTACAGAGACTCTATTAAACTACAGGTACTATAGAGATTCTATTAAACTACAGGTACTATGTAACTATATGACTGTAACTACAG
The DNA here is from genome assembly GCF_002021735.2 of Oncorhynchus kisutch. NCBI lineage: Eukaryota > Metazoa > Chordata > Actinopteri > Salmoniformes > Salmonidae > Oncorhynchus > Oncorhynchus kisutch. Next base: position 15,134,107 of record NW_022261983.1, read on the forward strand.
GTACTATGTAACTATATGACTGTAACTATAGAGATTCTATTAAACTACAGGTACTATGTAACTATATGACTGTAACTATAGAGATTCTATTAAACTACAGGTACTATGTAACTATATGACTGTAACTACAGAGATTCTATTAAACTACAGGTACTATGTAACTATATGACTGTAACTACAGAGACTCTATTAAACTACAGGTACTATAGAGATTCTATTAAACTACAGGTACTATGTAACTATATGACTGTAACTACAGGTACTATGTAACTATATGACTGTAACTACAGAGATTCTATTAAACTACAGGTACTATGTAACTATATGACTGTAACTACATGTAGCCATAAACCACAGACATGATCTATTCATTTCCCTTATCTGGTTTTCGGTGTAGGCAAGGCTATACATTGGACAACATAACTGTCTTGGTTTACACTATGAATTCCTGCACCCCTCATCTCATCTCTGTCATCAAATGTATGACGTTTATAGAAACATTAATATAATTAAACACGCCTTGACACCCTCTCTCACTCTCTCCACGCCCCCCCCCCCCCCCCCCCCCCCCACCCCTCTTACACTTTCTGTACCCCCTCAATAATAACTTTATATTTTCCAATTCCATCACAGGCAGATTAGAATGTGCTCTGGCTACTCCAGGAAGTTACAAAGCATTGAATCAAATTCCTTGAAGAAACCATTTCGATTTGGACGAAATGCAACTAGCACACATTGTATTAGCCTAATTTAATAAAACTGAATTCCCAGCTTCTCAATCGATCGAGCCACGTGACAGCTTGTTTTCGCCAAACAAGCACATCACCCTTGCAAATCACTCTTGCAAATCAGGTATATGCGCTGCGTCAACCGTTTGGGGTTTAGCCTAGGGCGGCTATTTCTTGACTTTTAGTAGCCTATATCAGAACATGGCTAGGTTTGTAGTAGAGGTGTTTTTTGCCCTTGTTTTCTCCGCCACCAATGCGGCGCAGGAGGAGGTCATT